>NW_006159990.1:1544951-1577850 GCF_000334495.1 Tupaia belangeri chinensis | reverse complement strand
AATAGGAGGAAAGCTTAACCGCCCCAGAGACACCTGACCATGATTTGGATTAAATGTGAAACTATATGTACAGTGTAGAACACAGAGCATGTCTACAAGACAAATAATCCTATTTTTTAATAGTATGAAATACATAATATATTGAGTCAAAGATATGTAAACATATCAGCTGGTAATGTTGCCTAAACAAACGTAATTGATGACAAATTCAACTGACCTGAAAAGATTTTTGAAGAAAAATGAGTGTATACAAACGCAGTCCAAGTCAACCAGTCAAAGAGCTTGCATTTACTGACGGTAACTATGGACTGGCACATCTATTTAGTAAATTAACAAACAGGTTCAGGAATTGGTGACTTTCAGGTGTTTGGTCACTGGAAATAAATAGTTATATTGCTATTAAACATTCTGTACAGTTACTATTTTACTTAATTGTTAATATAAAAAAATTCAGAAGGATGAAAGAATTATGACTCTGACTCAAAAGCCAATTTTAAAATATGCAGTTGACAAGTCTACTGGTAAAGAAATGATGTGTGTTGAACCTGCCCTAACTGACATTGGTAATGCAGTGAAAAGAGGAAATGGATTGAGTTATTACAAGTTAGAGAGATGAAAAAGAAAAACAAAGCAGGCCACAGAAGTTGAAATGATCCATTGAGGAATGCCTCAGAACCTGTGAAACCTGTTTGCAAAAATAAAAACTTTTGACAATCCCAATGAAATCTACATACAAAGTGAATAACATGGAGAAATACAGCCTCCATTATTAGATAACAAAGAGCAGATTCTTTCAAAAATGCAAAGGGGCACAATTTTTTGTAGCTGAATTTTTGTGTCAGTGGTTTGCGAATTTGAAGTTGTGGGTACAGAAAAACTGACCACTCCATAAGGCTCTACAATAAAATGCAGATTTGAGGACCTTGCTCCAGTAGCTAGTTAGTTGGAAAAGATTAATTAGTAAGGATAGTTAAGAACAAAGATTTAGTGTGAAGTTTGGTCAAGCCCAGAGTCATGTATCCTAAAGTGGAAAAATTTTCATGCTGAAGAACACATTTCAACACTTTTTATTTCCTTGAATAGAAAACAGACCATTATCCCATCCACAGCAACATCTTCAGTAGAAGTATAAAGATTTGTTTTGCATTAAATAATATGAGTGTGTTTTACCTTTGAATGCACCTACCTTTAATAATGGGACTTGTGTCTTTCTGTAAGTCCGATGAAAGCCCGAGCGTTGGCATGGGCAGGTAATGCTTATAAATATTTGAGTGATTACCCTGGTCCTTGAATTATTGCCACTGGATGAAAAGGAAATATGGATGACCAGAGTTCCCCAGAAACCCCTGAAAGGCAGTGACATCTCCAGAGAAGGCTGCCTGGCTCTGACATAGTACTTTATGTCCCTGTTATTCAGCACTGAGAAGCAAAATGTGAAAACGCTCAAAGGAGGGCGGGGACCACCACATCTACATTGTCAATTCATAAGGTGTAGGCAGGTCATATGAGAACAGTGCTACACTAGTCAGAAATGCCAAACCGCTGACTGCACATGCCACCCAAGGAGCTGCACCTGGTGGATACACCCTTCAACCGTTGAAAATGAAAATCAGCTTCTTGTTTTAGTTTTGATAGAATGGTAAATAGATCTAGCTAGCCAAATGTGCTTTCTTTTCTGATCTCAGTGTCTGGAAGGAATAATCAAACACAGTTACAAGTAGCTAATACTCATCCCAGGAATATTCATCCTAAATATGCTCAAAATAACAAAACATGCAGCATTTCTTGTATGTATTTTAAAAGGTATGTAATTTACATAAATGACATACTGCTCAATGGTTCTAAAATATGCTTCTCACGTTCTATATCATCTCTGAGATCTGCCCATGTTGATACTTGGCTTGTCCTGGTTGGCTAGCTTGTAGAGAGCAGCGCAGATGAACTAAATGACAGCTAGGTATCAATAATTCCAAACCAAAAACTCGCCTATACAACGAAGTTATCCAGACAGCGACATCCTGAAGCAAGTGTAGCCATCACATTCATCACCAGCTGATCAGCTGCTCCGTGGGACTATGTCCTCCTACCACGGACAAAGAGGATCTGAGGTTTTTTTCAGATTGACATACTGGTTTTTTCCTCCATGGAACCTCATCCATCCACATTTAGATGAAGTGCAGGATTAGGCCCTGTCTGGGAATAAAAACTTTCACTCGGCACTCTAACTTTGCTCTTTGAGTTTGTATTTTTTAGGTCTAATTTATTCTGTATTTTATTTCATTGCATGAATCACACGTAATAACTGTTAAAGGCAAGTCTGATCAATCTTCACCCAGCTTAGGCCTGACTTGATTTCTTTTCTTCTTCAAAACTTTTTTCTACCCATTTCTCTCATAATCATCACCATGAATACTCTGGCTCCTCCAGGGAGGGAAAGAAGGTAGAAGAGTGAAAGCAAAATGATTGTCCTTAATTATACCATGTCAACTGGACACTGATGGACACTGATGTAGTCAAAGGCCGACGTCCACTATTTCATGACCCAGGGGTTCATTCAGGACCTATAACTAAGGATCCCTTTCAGAGGATCCATTGCCTACAGTTACCTATTAGGGGACATTCTGTCTCGAGCCAGAAAGTTAGGACTTTACTTAGCTGTTGGCTTCTGATATGCATCCCATACAAACTCCCATCCTTCTAGCTACCTCATCACTTTAGGCTACCTTCTAGAAAAAGGGAATCTATAAGTAACATGTATTCACCCCAGCATCTCTTCCAAATCTAGAAAGAAAATATTATGTAATCCTGAAACCGGGCTTTGTCACTACAGGTCTGTCAAATGAAACCTCACCTTTAAATTATTTTTTTCCAGGAAAATGGGAATTACTTGGCCTATGTTCCCCAAATTCTAAGAGATATATTGAACTCCCTAGGTGGCCTCTGAAGAATTCATCACTTTTTGAAGTAGATAAAATATAACATCATCCCCAACAGTTCTCAATTTAAAAAAAAAAAAACAAAAAAAACCTTCTCTCCAAACTTCTGTTTTTGCCTCACACTTAACCTCCCTACATAGTTTGGACCTTAGAATGGGTTAAACAGCAGGAGAAAAAATGAGTTGGGGTCCCTTAGCAAGTTCTGCACTAAAGGTACAGAAACTATTATCCTGCTCTGAGTTACTGATGGAGCTCTAAAAGGACAAGATAAATAAAATGCAAGAGCCAGAGGCATACATTTGCTCATACATTCGTATCTGTTAGTGGCATGCCTGATTCTTTTAATAGTTGTCATGGGGATTAGTTCCTTTTGTTTGCATTGTATTAGTATCTCCTCTCTCTCCCTCTCTCTCTCTAGATTAACCTTACCAAATTTTTTCTCATCGGTTTTTGTTCTTATTGTTGTTGTTGTTAACTAGATTTATGTTTCCCTCTATTTCAAGAATTTTTATTTGTTTTATGTAAGTTGCCTTTCCAGATAGTTACCAACCATTTTTTTAAAGAATTTTTTAAATTTAACTTTATTTATTTACTTATTTTAAATTTTGACCAGAGAGAGACAGAATGAGAGAGAGATAAAGAGGGAAAGTGAGAAAGCAAGCCGCCCAGTCCGTGGCTGGCCATGTGGGTGTCCAGTGCCTTTAATCACCACACCAACTGCTGGCTCCATGGAATTTTATTTTTTATTCATTTATGATTTTTTTTGTGTTTACTCTCTTGATTTTTTTCTGAATTTTTTAGTTCAGTTACTTTTTTCAATAGTCTTTATGTTTGATTAAGTATACAAAAGGATATCAATTTCTAATTTCTATTTTGATTGACTCACAAATATTGATATGTAATGTTTTCATTTATTAATATTTTATAATTTCCTGAGATCCTCTTTAATAAAAACAATGTATAGTTTTTTAAATCTCTCTTTTTTAAAGAATTCTTTATTTATTTAATTAGATTTTTTTTTTTTTTTAATTTGACCAGACAGAGAGAAAGAAAAGGAAAGCAAGAAAGCAAGCCACCAGGTCTAGGACTCAAACCACAGTTGGTCATGTGGGAATCCAGTGCCTTTAACCACCACGCCACCTGCTGGCTCCTGGCTCCTAAACCAATATTTATTTTACCTTCTCCACCTGCAGAGAATTTTGTCGAGTCATCATCCCTTGGTCTGAATGTAATTCTGATTCTTAATTAATTGCAAATTCTAGCCTTGATCATGGATTCTCCCATAAATTAATTAATATAATGTAGTACTTTTGATGTATATACATTTTTACATAAATATAACATTAGCCTATTAATTGTATTAGCTGCATATAATTGTATATGTGTTGGAGCTGCACTGATTGCAAATTATGCAAATATGCACATAGTGATTAATCTTCCTGATTTAATATTCCTTTTACCAATAAATAGCATTTTTCTTTATTTCTATTATACTGTCACCTTAATTTCTAATCAGTATATCATTAAAATAAATAATTCAGATTTCATTCAGCCAGAAGAGGAGCTGACACCTAGAAGACATTTCATAAATATTTGTTGAATGAATAAAAAATTCCATATCCTTTTGTTTGAAATGCTTATCTTGTAGACAACAGTGTCAGTTATTTGCATGTTTGTTGTAGGTCCCTGTTGCTGTTGCCACACTTCTGCATTCTGCTCTGTGTTGAGGGGGCTGGAGTCTGCAAATGACACGTCCCAGGCTTTCTTGCCAACTGGCTTCCTGTCAAGTTCTGCTAATGGGAGTCCTAATAGGAATTTGTAAAGTACAGATGAAGAGAAACACCTCTCGTCTGGCTTTCAGTTTGTGACAGTCCTCAGTGGCAGCACCAGTAGCAGCAGCAGTAACGCTATTCAGGAGCCACAGCATAGTACTTGTGTAGGTCTTTGAGCAAAACACCTGGAAGGAAGTAGGTACATGGGGAAACACAGCATTTGCAATCCCTAAAGCACAACTACACTGTATATCCTGAACAGGATATTACAGTGTATCCATCAGTTCAGCAGCAGGTGTAGACACTTGGTCTCCAGCCCAGAAATGTCAACAAACTTCTGATTTTTAAATATTATACCCTCTTCTTTGCTTCTGTGGATCATCTTCTGTGTTTTGTTCATTAAATATCTGCACAAACTATATTAATCTTTCTTTACCTAGGATTTTGTTTTTTCCTTGATGGTAGCCTAACTAATAAAATAGCATGCTGTTAAATCTTGTATTTAATTCAATATGTATGTCTCTCTTTAGATTTTTACATTTAATTCACATTATTGAAACTCTTCTTATCATGGGATTTTTAGTATGTACTGTTTAGTGCTCTATATTACCATAATTTCTTTTATTCCCTTTTTTCCTTCCTGTTATTTTTTTTTTTTAACATTAGGAGGACTGAATCTCTTTGGCTGATAGAAAGGTATATTTCATGATTTCCAAAATGTCTTTTATAATTTAATATCATGGAAATAAGGGCGATTTGAAGTTGTTAGCATTCTATGATCATTGCTGGCTAGGCAGTAGTTGTGATATAGTTAGCATTCCTTGAACAAGTGGAAATATCAAAAATTTCAGCATCAAAACTCACAGAATGGGTGGCAATAGTTTGAAAGAGAAGCCTAGTGAAGACAATGAAGAATGGGATATTTGAAGTCCCTCAGAACCAAACGATGTGGAGAAAGGCGATGGTAGAAGTCATGAACTAGAACAACCCAGCAACATTCCTAAGCAGAAATCTAATTAGCCCTGCTCTATCGGCCATGTAGAGTAGGTAACTTCTTCTGTAAATTATCTTAAATATATAACAGGATTACTCTTTATGGTGCAGAAGATTTTTTTTTTTGCAGGAAAACACAAATATCAGTTATGCTAAGTTTAAAAATCATGAAAGGAGTTGAACTCAATATAAAAAGTTTTATGAATCTCCTAACTGGTCCTAACTTTTGTTTATTTTTATATTTCTGTAAGAATGATAATATCTAAAAGAATATAAATAGAAATTCTAACTAATATTCAAGCATTGTGTCTTGTTTGACAGCGCTTTTTCACAGTTGAAAGCATTTTTCTTTCATAGTGGTAAATGAAATAATAGTGCATTTTACAATTGATAGCATCTTGAATTCTCTATAATACAACAAACATCCTATTTTTTTCTATGTAAATATGTCCAATTAAAACTCAGCCTTAAATTTATTTTTAACTATAAATTTTTAAAGGTGATTATAATTCCGTCTATTTATTTTCTTAAGCTAGACAATTATTTTTAAGGATTTTTTTATTACTACTTTCAATCACTGTTCATCTTTACAGCTTTTAAAATGAGTTTTCTCAGCACAAATACAATGCATATTAGTAAAGTCAAAGATATTACTATATACATTATCATTAACAGATAATTTCATTTTTGTGCTTGGTAATTTTTTTTCTGATCCCTTTTTTCTCATCCCCTATTACTCACCCCTTTCTATACTGTATCTACTGTCTACATTTGGCCTCCCTGCTATTATATCTTCCAATCTTTCAGTTTCTGCTATAGAGTGCAGACATTCCATTTATATTAAGTGGGGACATACAATAACTGTCTTTCATAGTATGGCTTGCTTCACTTAGCATTATATATTTCACATTTATCAAATTTGTATTAAATATTAGGTTTTATTGTTTCTTATGACTGAGTAGTATTCCATAAAGTACATGTGCCACATTTTGTTTTGTTTCATTTTGTTTTGGACATGTTTTCGCTATAGGGCGTGTGTGCTTGCCAGAAAGACAGAGAGAGACAGAGACGGAAAGCAAGAAATCATGCCCCAGGATGGATGACCACGCTTCAATCCCTTCTCCTCCATTCTCCTTTCAGGATCTTGGGCATGGACACACACACGCCCAGCATGAGTTTAAGCCGCTGGGTCTGAGACTCGAACCGTGGTCGACTACTCCCGTGCAGCAACTTAGCCCTTATGCCAACTGCTGGTCCCATGCCACATTTTTTAAATCCACTAATCTTATCTTGGACATTTGGGTTAATTCCATAAACTAATTAATCTATGGTTAATTGATCCTATGGTTAATTCCATGTCCAATTGTGCATAATGCTACAATAAACAAATATGTAAGTGTTTTTTCTACTGAGGGTTTTCCTATCCTTTGGGTAGATAACTAAGAGTCAATTACTGGATTGTATAGTAGTTCTATTTCTGAGGAACCTCCTTATTGTTCTCCACAATGGCTATACTAATTTGTATTCCCACCAACAGTGTAAGAGGGTTCCCTTTTCAACACAGCTTAACCAGCACTTTTATTTTATTGTGATTTTAATCTGCATTCACCTTATGATAAGAGATGTTGAACACTTTTTCTTATGATTTTTGAATGTTCATATGTCTTCCTTGGAGAGTGTTTGTTCAGCTCATTTGCCCATCTTTTAATTAGATTGATTACTTTTTGCAGGTAAGCTGCTTGAATTCCCTGTATATTCTGGTTATCAGTCCCTTACTTGAGGCAGTTTGAAATATCTTCTCTCATTCTGAGGGTTGTCTGTTCACTCTAATTATTGTTTCTTTTGCTGTACAGAAACTTTTAAGTCTGATGTAGTCCCACTTGTCTATTTTCAGGATTATTGCCTTTTCTTTGGGGAGGTCTTATTTAAGAAGTCTTTACCTACTCTGACGTCTCCAAGAGTTTCCCCTTTGATTTCCACTAGTGGTTTTATACTTTGAGGTTTTACATTTAGATCTTTGATCCATTTTGAGCTGATTTTTGTTTATAGTATAGAGGCATCTAGTTTCATTTTAATGCAGGTTGATATCCAGTTTTTCCAACACCATTTGCTAAAGAGATTTTCTTTTCCCTACTGAATTGTCTTGTGCCCTTTGTCAAAATCAATTGAACCAGACAATTACTGTCAGTCCTTACCAATCTCCTACATGTAAGAATTATCTGAAATGTTACTTCTAGATTGTTATGGAGTTCTTTTGTTTGTTTGTTTGTTTTAATCTGTTTGTTTATTGATTCTGCTTATTAAGATAATAACAGCACTTACCAAGCTCTAACTTCATAGTGTTACCTCCTCCTAAATTAATTTCTCAATCAGTCAATATGTACAAAAGAAAAATAAACTCAATTGAGAAAGAGCAGTGTCCATGTAACACACATGTGCAAGTGCATACACACACCTGAAACACAGCATGCCTATAGTGATCATTGAAAGAGAGAGAGAATGCTTAAAAATCTCCATAAAAATACAAGTATACATATGTTTTCTCCCAAAAATAGACTCTGACCGGGGCCAGCAAGTGGCGAAGTGGTTAAGAGTGCTGGACTTCCACATGGCCAACCATGATTTGAGTCCCGAACCCGGTGGCTTGCTTTCTCACTTTCTCTCACTTGCTTGCTCTTGCTCTGTCCCTCTCCGGTCAAAGTAAAATAAATAAATAAAGTAAAATAAAATAATTTAAAAATAAAAAAAAAGAGAAAATAGACCCTCAGCAAGCCATGGAAGGTAGAGGAAAGGGGCAAGGAAAGGAAGGAGCTGACTGCCACCTTCAAGAAATAGTTTGGCAGAAAACACAACCTGGATCATTTAAACTGTTGAAGTCATACTCTGAACTGCTTCTCGAGAATCTCCCCTGCCATGCAGTAGGGCAGGTACTCAGTTGAGTCCCCAAGTGGACCACATGTCAGAATTAGCACTGAGATAGCACTAGCACCGGAGAGCAGTCAGAAGACCAAAGCATCTGAATCCCACAGAATTTTGACACCTCATAATAGTGACTTTGACTCTGATTTTTAAATCATCTAACCAAGTTTGCTACACTGAGATAAATTGCATTGCTTACTCTATTGCATAATGTTGGCTCAAAAATAGAATTGGTATTAGTCGTGAGTGAAATAAAGTTTCATGCTGTGGCCAGCTAAGGCGTCACAGCAGTAACACAACATTCTGTGATGCTGAGAACACCCAGAAACGTTTTGCATTCATGCCCCACGATTTGCCTCTACCTGCCAGGTGTACAAGCATGTACCTGTGATCCTCGCTGGATAAGGCTAGGGACAGATCATTGTGGGAGAGGCTCTCTGTCTCCCTCTCTTTTGTGGCACAAATAAAATCTTAAAGAGTTTTATGTCATATATATCTAACTGGTAACTGTCAGTTAATTTATATTAAGTTAACAGAGGCACCAGCTTATATTTTCACTTTTTCAACGTTTCTGGAAAACAAGATGATAATACAAATTAAATTTATGTTAAAAATGTATACCATGTAACCCAAGTATTCCACGTCTACAAATCCATTCAATGAGAATATGTACAGATATGCTTACTTATTTATTTTTTTTAGAGGTTTCTGCTTTAGGACATGCGCACTAACAGAGAGACACATCAGACAGACACAGTGAGAGGTAAAGTGAGAAATCATTCCACAGGAGGGTTAGTGATGCTGCAATCCCTTTTCCTCCATTCTCTTCCCAAGATTTTGAACATGCCCTGCATCACAACCACCAAGTCCGTGAACTGAATGCCAGCGGCCGTGTGAGAGTCCAGTGGCATAACCTCTATGCCATTTGCTGGTCCCTAACTATGCTTATTAAAGTATAGTTTTCTTTTTTTTTCTCTTTTTTAGAAATTTTTGCTATGGATTGTGTATCGCTGAAGAGACAGAGAGATAGACAGAAAACAAGAAATCCTCTCCTCACCCCCAGACGTATGGCCATGCTACAATACCTTCTCCTTTATTTTCCTCTCAGGATTTTGGGAACACAAGCACAAGTACCCAGCATAAGTTTTAAGTCCCCAAGTCCAGGACTTGAACTGGGGTCAATTACGTGGGAGTTCAGTGATGTAATCATTACGCCATCTGTTGGCCCCTATAGTTAAAAAAAAAAAAAAATTGGTTAGGGGATCAGCTGATAGCATTGTGGCTAAGGTATTGGACTCCCATATGCCTTATGGACTGCAGTTCCAGCCCCAGATTCACGGCTTGAAATCACACTGGGCACGTTTGTGTGAGTGCCCAATATCGCAGGAGGAAAATGAAGAAGAAGGGATTGCAGCATGGCCACCCCCGCCCCACCCCTGGGAGGATGTTATCCACTTTACTTCTATCTTTTTCTGTCTCTTTCTGGTGAATGCACATATCCTATGGCAAGAACCTAAAAAAAAAAAAAAAAAAGAGAGAGAGATAGTTAGAAATATATTTTCATTTTAAGTCTGTTTAATAATAGAAACATTTGACTGTGAATTTGATTCTGTCACCACTTTGGACATCCAAAGTGATCTTCTTGACCTTCTTAGTGATCTTCTTTGGCCCATTCATTACCAAAATTTGTTGTTGTGTCAACTGACAAATGCTTGGATATTTTGTTTATGTAGAAATTTTGTCTATAAATACCAAATTTCAAAGCATTTTGGTAAAAAATAATCTATCTTGAATAAGTTCTATTAATTAGGTTGCTCTAAACACACTTTGTAGGCTAGTATATAATCTTGGGGAAGTGAATGTTTTATTGCAATTAGAAAACAGGTTCTGATTTTATTTTTTTAGAGAAAAAAATTTTCACATATAAGTCAGTATTTTGTTTTTAATAGTTATGTTATTTTAACCTTTTCTGTTTAGAGAGAGATTTTTGCTATAGGGTGCCTACACTCACTGGACACACTGAGAGACAGAAAGCAAGAAATCATTCCCTGGGAGGGAAGCCATGCCGAAATCCCTTTTTCTCCATTATCCTCTTGGGATTTTGGGCACACGCGCACATGTACCTGGTGTGAGTTTCAAGCTGCTGGGGCAGGGACTCAAACAGTGGTCTGCCATGTGGGAGTCCAGCAGTGTAACCATTACGCCATATGTTGGTCCCTGTTATTTTAATTTTCATGTCCTTATTTATACTTTTACTTAACCTGACAAATGCAAAGATAGATATCTTAGATCATTTATATTTCTGCTTCTTTCTTAAAGCATTAGACTTTGAATTATATATTTTATATTTTATTAAGTATCACCAAAGGAGATTTAGAATATTATATTTCAGGGGACCAGAAAGTGGCTTGGTGGTTAAGGCACTGGATTCCCACATGGCTGATAGTGGTTTGAGTCTCAGACCTAGAGGCTTGTTTTAATTTTTTCTTTCACTTTCCCCCATCTCTCTCTGGTTGAAGTAGAAAATAATAGCAACAAATACAATTAAATAAATAATTATTTTTAAAATAATATTATATTTCTGTTTAAATATGAATAACTACTTTTAACTCAATTAATTTTGTCTTTAATTCTTTTTTTTTTTTTTGAGAGATTTTCACTGTAGGGCGTGTGCGCTCGCCAGACAGACAGAGAGAGACATAGAGACAGAAAGCGAGAAATCACCCCCCAGGGGGGATGGTCACACCGCAATCCCTTCTCCTCCATTCTCCTCTCGGGATCTTGGGCACGCACGCACATGCGCCCGGCGTGAGTTTAAGCCACTGGATCTGGGACACGAACCGCGGTCGACTACGTGGGAGTCCAGCAACATAGCCATTACGCTAACTGCTGGTTCCCTTTAATTCTTAACCTGGTCTGAAATTAAAATTGCAACTGAAGTTTACTTTTTTTATTTGATGAATACTGCCCATCCTTTTATTTTCAATAACTCTGATTCATAGAGCTTTAAATGTATCACTCAGGTAATTCTGTTCATAATAACAAAACTGCCAATATTTATCTTCACTGGAATGGTCTATCTAATTATATTTATTGACAAAATTGTCATGCTTTACCTATTTCTGTCACTTTATTTTATGTTTGTTCTTTTGGAAAAAAAATGGTTTTCAATTTATACGTTTCTATTTTTTATATTTGTATTCATTAGGGTTCTCCACAGAAACAGAATCATTTTTTATATATATAAAAAGAGATTCGGTATAAGAAATTGACTCATGGGAATATAGAGACTGAGAAGTTACATCAACTGCAGTTTGGAAGCTAGAGATCCAGTGGTATAATTTCAGCCCAAATCTTAGGTACTGAGAAGCAGGGGAGCCAGTGGTGCAATTCTCAGTCCATGAGTAAGACAACACCAATGATAAATCTGAGCTGAGAGGAGCAGAAAAGGATAAATCCCTCCTTCTGCCTTTGAACCACTCAGGCTTTCCACCAATTGGATGAGTCCCACAAATATTTGTGGGGGAAGAGGCCAATCTGCTTACTAAGTTCACTGATGCAAATGCTATTTTTAGAAACCTCTACATAACTAACAATGTCATTTTCGTAAATAGCAACCTGTCTAATGCAAACTTTGAGTCATGAACATTTTCTCTTCAAACTTGCAGAATCTGACATTTACAGAAATGAGCTAGAGTTAAGAGTAGAGGACCAGGCACTATCACAGATGCAGACAACAGCACCCACTCTGGGCACATAGCCCCTGTGGTGAGCAGAATAATGGTCCATTAAAGACGTCTAAGTCCTGGAACCTGTGACTATGTCACCATACAAAGCAAAGGGACATTACAAACGTGATCTTGAGATGCAGAGATTATCCTGGATTACCCAAGTGAGTCCAACATAATCATAAGAATGCTTTAAGTGAAACAGGAAACAAAGAGAATCAGACGAGTGGTCTCAGTTCATCACTGGGTTGTTAACAGAAATACACGTGACTGAATTATTCACAAAGGAGAGGTGGCTGCAAAATCCAAGAGCACAGAGCTGACATCAGGCCAGTTTCTGCTACATCATAACATGGCAAAGAAGAGAAAAGGTCAGCAAACGTGTTCAGAGAGAGAGATTTGCAGGAAATGCTTACTTTTTTTTTTTTGAGAGATTTTTGCTTTAGGGTGTGTATGCTCACCAGAAAGACAGACAGAGACAGAAAGACAGAAAGTGAGAAATCACCCCCGGGGGGGATGGTCATGCCGCAATCCCTTCTCCTCCATTCTCCTTTCGGGATCTCGGACACATACGTTCATGCGTCTGTTGTGAGTTTAAGCCATTGGGTCCAGGACTCGAACCGCAGTCGACCACATGGGAGTTCAGCTACATAGCCATTACGCTAACTGCTGGTTCTGGAAAATGTTTACCCTTAATGCTAATTTTATTCAAAAACATTCTTACAGATATCTCAATAATAATGACCAATCTGGTCAGACCTTGACTCCAGTCAAAATAACACGGAATTGATCATACCAGTATTTTTAATAATTTTACATCCTTTTTTTCTATTCTCTTTAGCAATATTCTATGAATAACCAATCTAAGTTTAACTGTCTTAATATTTATATTTTTAAATAACATGCTTTTATCTTTCTTCATTTCTTTAATGTACAATATCAACCATAAAACAAAGATTTAACCATGTAAGGATTTTTAGATATTAATATTATATTGCATAGCTTGGATTTGATAGCAATATCAACCATAAAACAATGATTTAACCATGTAAGGACTTCTAGCTATTAATATTATATTGCATAGCTTGGATTTGAACCTATGGTTATATGAATCATAGATTCATTCTCTAAACTTTATTATTTTTTTAAAAAATTATGCAGTTTATTTTTTTCTTAGAGAAATATTTGTTATAAGATGTATGATCTCCCTAGAGAGACAGAAAGTGAGAAATTACAGCCCCAGGGGGATGGCCACACCACAATCTCTTCTCCATTTTCCTCTCAGGATTTTGGGCACACGTGCACATGCACCCAGCATGAGTTTTAAGCCTTTAGGTCTGGGACTCAAACTGCAGTCAGCTCGGTGGGACTCCAGCAGTGTAACCATTACGCCACCTGCTAGTCTGAACCTTATCTATTTTTAAAGCACAGTATTTACAGAGCCAGCAGGTGGTATGATGGTTAAGGCACTTGGTGCTTAAGGTACTGGACACCTACATGGTTGACCATGGTTGACCATGGTTCGACTCTTGGATCCAGCAGAATAAAAATCATGCTGGTGCATCTGTGTGCATGCCCAAAATTCTGGGAGGAAAATGGAGTAGGGATTACAGCATGGCCATCACCCGAAGGGTGCTTTCTACTTTCTCTCTCCTGAGGTCACTCTGGCAAGCTCATGTGTCCTATGACAATAAAAAACAAAACGACAACAACAAAAAAAGAAAGTAATAATGAAACAGATTGACTTGAGTGACTATTTTTAGTATTCACAGTCTGATTTTCTTTAATTTAATTACCCATTAATGTGCTGTTATGCTTTAATCCCTCCCGTGACTTCAATAAAACTTTTCAAGGACACTTGGACAATATTTTCATAAACTTCAACCTAACTAACAATCTCATTTTAGTAAACAGTACCTGGCTGATGCAAACTTTTTTTAAAGTCAAACTTATAGAAACTGACATTTGCAGAAATGAGCTAGAGAGTCAAACTTGTAGAAACTGACATTTGCAGAAATGAGCTAGAGTTAAAGGTAGAGGACCAGGCCCTATCACAGATGCAGACAACAGCACCCACTCTGGGTACATAGCCCCTGTGGTGAGCAGAATAATGGTCCCTTAAAGATGTCTAATTCCTGGAGCCTGTGACTATGTCACCTCACAAGGCAAAAAGGAATTATGAACATGATTAAAGTGAAAATCCTGAGATGCAAAGATTATTCTGGATTACCCAAATGAGTTCTTCATAATCGTAAGGATGTTTTAAGTGAAACAGCAAAGAGAGTCAGTCGAGTGATCTTAGTTCATTACTGAGTTGTTAAACAGAAATACCCATGACTGAATTATTCACAAAGAATAGAGGTCTACTTAGCTCATGATCATGGTGGCTGGAAAGTCCAAGAACATGGAGCTGACATCTGGCCAGCCTCCGCTACATCATAACATGGCAGAGAAAATTAGAAAGGTCAGCAGACATATCCAGAAAGAAAGATCTGAGGAAAGTGCTTATTTTATTGCTAATTTTACTCAGAAACATTCTTACAGATACCTCAATAAATAATGACTAATCTTGTCACCTCTTGACCCCAGTCAAACTAACACAGAATTGATCAAATCAGTATTTTTAATATTTTTTCATCTTGGGACCAGCAGTTGGCATAATGGCTATGTCACTGGACTCCCATATAGTCAACTGCGGTTCAAGTCCTGGACCAAATGGCTTAAAATTATGCTGGGTGCACATGCGGGTGTGCCCAAAATCCCCAGAAGAGAATGAAGGAGAAGGGATTGTGGCGCCCCCCCTGGGGGGGGGTCATCGTTTCTTGCTTTCTGTCTCTCTGTCTCTCTGTCTCTCTGTCTCTCTCTGTCTTTCTAGCAAGTACACATGCCCTATAGCAAAAACTTCTCAAAAAAAACAAAAATCATTCTGGTGCATCTATGTGCATGCCCAAAATCCTCAAGGAAAATAGAGAAGGGAATACAACATGGCCATACCCTTCAGGGGTGTTTTCTACATTCCCTCTCTTGATCTCGCTCTGGAAAGCTCACGTGCCCTATGATAAAAAAAAAAAAGTATTTATAATAACAAATTAGATTGACCTGAGTGACTGTTTTTAGTATTCACAGCCTGATTTTCTTCTAATTTTATGACCCATTAATGTGCTGCTATGCTTTATCCCCCACATGGCTTCAATAAAACTTTTCAAGGACACTTGGGCAATATTTTCAGAAACCTCAACATAACTAACAATGTCATTTTCGTAAATAGCAACCTGTCTAATGCAAACTTTGAGTCATGAACATTTTCTCTTCAAACTTCCAGAAACTGACATTTACAGAAATGAGCTAGAGTTAAGAGTAGAGGACCAGGCACTATCACAGATGCAGATAACAACACCCACTCTGGGCACATAGCCCCTGTGGTGAGCAGAATAATGGTCCGTTAAAGGTGTCTAATTCCTGGAACCTGTGACTATGTCACCTTACAAGGCAAAGGGACATTACAAACGTAATCTTGAGATGCAGATATTATCCTGGATTACCCAAGTGAGTCCAACATAATCGTAAGAATGCTTTAAGTGAAACAGGAAACAAAGAGAATCAGACGAGTGGTCTCAGTTCATCACTGGTTTTTTTTGTTTTTGTTTTTTCTATATTTTTTTTTGGAGAGATTTTTGCTATAGGGCACATGCACTTGCCAGAAAGATAGAGACAGACAGAGAGACAGGGAGACATCACCCTTTTAGGGGGATGCCCATGATGCAATCCCTCCTCCTCCATTCTTGTCTCAGGATCTTGGACATGTACGCACATGTGCCTGGCATGAGTTTAAGTCACTGGGTCTGGGACTCGAACTGAGGTTGACTACATGGGAGTCCAGCGACATAGCCATTACACCAACTGCTGGTCCCCATTACTAGGTTGTTAAACAGAAATATGCATGACTGAATTATTCACAAAGACTAGAGGTCTACTTAGCTCATGATCATGGTGGCTGGAAAGTCCAAGAGCACGAAGTTGACATCTGGCCAGCCTCCGCTACATCATAACATGGCAGAGAAAAGTGGAAGGGTCAGCAGACATGGTCAGAGAGAGAGATTCGAAGAAAGTGCTTAATTTTATAACAACTACCTCTCTTGGATACTGACCCTATGCTACCCTTGAGAAGGAGAACACCCTATGTTAATCCATTCATCAGGGCGAAGACTCCCTTATTCAAATCCCACTCACTAGTCCTCACCTCTTAGAATCTTACCACATCTTGGGAACCAGCAGTTAGCGTAATGGCTATGTCGCTGGATTCCCATGTAGTCGACCGCGGTTCGTGTCCCGGACCCGGTGGCTTAAAACTCACGCCAGGCGCGTGTGCATGCGTGCCCAAGATCCCGAGAGGAGAATGGAGGAGAAGGGATTGCGGCGTGACCATCCCCCCTGGGGGGTGATTTCTCGCTTTCTGTCTCTATGTCTCTCTCTGTCTGTCTGGCGAGCGCACGCGCCCTATAGTGAACACCTCTCCAAAAAAAAGAAAAAAAGAATCTTACCACATCTTAATGCCATTACATTGGGAATCATAATCCAAAACATGAACTTTTGGGGACAATCATTAACCCAATTATAGCAAAAAGAGATAGAAGCAAATGTCAAAATGATTAAGGGCCGGTAGCCAAAGAATAAATGATAGAAGTTGAAAAAGGCAAAGAAATGCTTCCTCCTCCAGAGCCTGCCAACTCATTTTACAAATCTTTCTCCACAACTGATGATAATAAATTTGTGTGGCTTTTAGCTGCTAAATTTATGGTAATTTTTTTATAACAGCAATAGGAAACAAATATACTTCATACCTACTACACTGG
Organism: Tupaia belangeri chinensis; assembly: GCF_000334495.1. Taxonomy (NCBI): domain Eukaryota; kingdom Metazoa; phylum Chordata; class Mammalia; order Scandentia; family Tupaiidae; genus Tupaia; species Tupaia belangeri. The sequence goes on along the minus strand of NW_006159990.1, from coordinate 1,560,649 downwards.
TGGCTTCTGGTAGCATACCACCCAGCACACTGAGGATGCTTGGCTAAAACAGAGGGAATCCCTCCCTCCTCCCCACATAAGAGCTCTTACTTTTCACTATTGTTGGATTGGGCTTCTATCATCACTTTGTTTTATTCTTCCTTTTTCCTAAAATTTGCCAGAAGGAGTGTGCACTCGTAAAGAGAGCAAGGGAAACAGAAAGCGAGAAAGAATCCCTCCATGGAGGATGGCCATGCACAATTCTTTCTCCTTCATTCTTCTCTTCTTTTGAAATTTGGGGCTCACATGCAGATGCACCCAGCATTTCTCCCAAGCTTCCAGGTTTGGGACTTAAAACAGTGCACCATATAAAATCCATCCACTTTTAACCAATATGCCAGAGACTGACCCTATTCAGCACTTTTTAATGCTCTTAACCTCTGTTTTCACGGGTTCACCCCATTCCATAATAATCCTCAGAACCTGAGTGCGCTTTTTAAATTCCAGTTACTCAGATCTATTGGTTTCTGCTTTACAGGGTGACATTTAATTCCTTGAAGTCTGTAGATATCACAACCAAACACCAAAAATTTCATTTGTTTCCAAGCCAACCTTTGTAATCAACCAGACAATCATGTAAAATCAGCACACACAAACAACCCTTGGATCACCACCAAGGCTGGCACTGTCCTCCAGTCCTGTCCAAATCAATGTGGCTGTGGTTGAGACTCATGCTCCATAAACCAGCAGCTTCATATTTTGTTATTCGTCAAGTTTCAGGGGAGGATGGCCCCCATGGCTGCTTTCCTGTGTGTGATTTTGCTCAGTAAAGTGCTATTTTGAACCACCAAAGTATGGTAAAATGTTTGAAATTTACTCATAATTTTTGTCCCTCTGATATAAGAGAATGAGATAAGGACTAATTTTCCTTTCAGCTACACACTCCAGGAACACTGGTCAGATGCAAAGATCAGCCTACTGGTCCCTATTTTCTAAAACCTAGTGAGGTACTATATTGAAGGCATCTTTTGCCTTCCCTGTTTCCAATCCGTGATCAAGGCTGGCTCTGTTCATACAATATATTTCAATAAGTTTGAAACTCAGAAGTAATTGAGATCTCTAATGTTTTCCTCCCAGCTTCTTATGTGAAGTTGCCTGGTTCTTTAACTATAAATATCAACCTCCATTATCAATGTATGTTTATTTTTGTTTTCATTCATGATAGCAAATGTATGAACATGGGAAAGGTCAGAGAGGGAGAGAAGCACCCTTGATAGAGTGTTGTCATGCCATACTTCTCCCAGGCTTTCAGCTCATTAGGATCCTGGGCATGAACACAGTGCTTGACTTACTGCAGGTCAACCTGGCAGGGGATCCATCTGAACCTGTGGTTGGCCATGTGACTTCCAGCACTGCAATTCAGTGTATGCTTGGTAGTATACTACCAACTATGCCGCCAAGCTGGGTCTCAGACATCAAATGTTAAAAGAAAAAAGAAAAAATTAAAATTAAATTTGATTTACTGGCCACCATCTAGTGTACATACGCATATGCATCGTCAGAATGGTTTTCAAAGGAGCTTCCTCACCACCCAAGTCTCACAAAGATTTTGATGTAAATCATCCTTACAGTTTTACTACCCATTCTTCTCACTAAGATATAATACAGGGTCTATAGAGGCTGGTCAAAGGCAGGGATCTGAGATAGTTACACAAGGCTTTGTCTCCTATTCGCCTCCATCTCTATTTTACATACTGTTCTTCTAAAGTTCTTTCTGTCCTCCTCTCTGTTTCTTGCTTTTTTGTATCTCTCCCAGAACCATTCAGTGATCAGCTCATCTGGCCAAATGCTTGATTACAACGTTGAGTCTTAAAATTTATTTACATTAAATGTTAAATAAACAATATAGTTTATTATAAAACATTGTGTTTCTATAAATATAAATATAAATATAAACACATGTATGTATGCCAAAATGCTAATAGAATTATTTATAGGGAATGGATTCTATGTAAATTAATTTTGCTAAAGGCTTATCTTTATTACATAAAATTTCTGAAGTGAATATGTATCATTTTATAATAAAATATCAACTGTCACAAAAATTCTTAAATGCCATTTTCTCATCTAACTTAATTGGCTTAAAATTTTGATCATGCAATATACATAGTACTTAAAGATGTTAAAATAAGTTTAACTTTGTAAATTCTATGTTCACAAATTTATTGTCATCATAGTTCGCATCTTATACATTTTCTAGGTTCTAGAAAATTTATAAAATGTCTAAATCCCTTGGTGAAACAAATATTGAATATTGTACTACTGTTGTGCATTATTAATTTGTAAAAAATGAACTACCTCAAGAGAATTTAAAGATAATGCTTCCTTTCCTTTCAATAAAATGTCACATATTGCTCTCATAGGACTAAATTACGGATATGATGAAATATTTTTTAAATATGCAAAACATTTCAATTTCAGAAATTATAAGGACAAAAGAAAGATAAAGCCACATCTCTGGTTCATAGAATAAATTGTAGGCATCTTGTGTAACACAATGAGCAAATCATTATCCCTGAATTGTGCATCAGTCCAAGTCTCCTCAAACTCTTCCTTGTACCAGTTAGTAAATGATTAATAGTGTTGTATCGATAATTTTCTCAAAAGACACTGCTAAATAGGAGAACACTAGGTCAGAGAAAATGAACTTGATGTTCAAGGAAATACACTTTTTCATAGTTTTAAAAGGCACCTCGTGAGTACTGAGGCGTTACACAGATTCCGTATTAGTTTCTGATTGCAAACAAGTATGTGCAATCCTAATCCTCCACTCTAAATGTAAAAACTAAAGAAAATAAGAGTTCAGTGTCATAAGAATATGACTTTAGAAAGATTGTTAATACACAGTGTGTATCTGTCAACATATGTAAATACATAATATAATTTTGATTAGATACCTTAGACTGATAGTTCTAGTGTAGCTATCAAATATATATATATATATATATACACACACACATGATTACTTCCTGATTCCAGGAAGCCCCACTCTTACCTCATATGAAGCAAGTCCCTTATATAAAATAATGTAATATTTGTATATAACTTATGCATATCTTCCTGTATATTTTAAATAATCTCTAGATTACTTATGATACCTAATAAATTCTAATTATTAATGAATAGCTGCTATATTGTATTATTTAGGAAATAATGACAAGGAAAAAAGTCTGTACTTGTTCAGTACAGATACAGCCAATCTGTTTTTCAAATATTTTTCTGGTTTATATTTGGTTGAACCAACAGGCATGGAACCAACAGATACAGAGTGCTGATTACATTTCATTTTGAAACTTTATTACTATCTGCTTCGTGGATTTTAATGTTAACAAGCTTTCATTTCTTCTCTTCTTAACAAGTTGGTCTGTTGTAGTAGGAAAAGCATGATTTTTTTTGAGAGAGAGAATTCTTTGCCTTAGGGCATGTACACTTGCCAGAAAAAGACAGTGACAGAGGGAAAGTGAAAAGTCACCCACCAGGGGAAATAGCCACTCCACAATTTCTTCTCCATTCTCCTCTAGGGATCTTGAGCCTATACACATGTGCACCTGTTGTGATTTTTGAAACCACTGGGTCTGGGATTTGAACCACTGTTGGCCATGTGGTAGTCCAAACCCATAATAGCTATGCCATCTACTGGCCCCAAAAAGCATGAATTTTAATGCATGAAACACTGGACTCAGAACAGATCTTCAACAGGGCTGGATGGTACAGTGGTAAAATGTGACGCTTTATGAAACATATCGGGAAGGCTTCCAGTTTGAGTCCAGAGACCTCCCTGAGTATACAGGGATATGGTTGCCTATAATCTGGAGATGGTTAAAGGCTTGGGGTGATTTGTAGCATCCTGTCCCTGTTGGAGGTGCATGTGTGTGTGTGTGTGTGTGTGTGTATGTGTGTGTGTGTGTGTGTGCACCTGCGCACCTTGATCTTTGAAAAAGTAAATGTTTGTTTGTAAAAAGTGGGTGGGACAGTCGGTGGTATGATGGTTAAGGCAGCTGGATCCCATATGGATGACTGCATGGTTCAAGTACCAGACTGTACGAGTGTGACCAAAATCCCAAAAGGAAAGAGAAAGGTAGGAGGTTTGGTGGTTTGGTGACATAAGCCTCCCCCGAGGTGGGATTGTTCTCTCTCTCTCTCTCTCTCTCTCCTCTCCTCTTCTCTTCTCTTCTCTCTCTCTCTCTCCCTCTTTCTCTTCTTCTCTCTCCAGGGAACAATCTACAAAGAGAGAGTGGGAGAGAAAATAAAGATAGGCTCTCACCACTTATCAGATATGTCTTGCTAAGCAATTTGTTTACTTCCTTAATGGCGAATGGTCAGCCAAACTGAAAGATGGTAAAAATTACATCAACCTCTTGATATTGAAGGAAGACAAAATCAAATCTATAGGTTTTGCCAAGCAGTGATATAAAATAAAATCACATTTTCTACACTTCTCAAATTTCAGTGGCTCTAGCAAATATCAACTCTGCACCAGAAATTCTGCATTTTGAAAAATCTCTGGCCCAAGTAGTACCAGGAATCTTATGTTTTATAGACTAATTCATGCATGTTCCATAGTAACATTTTTAAAAAATAGCTAAAAGAATCTAAAAATGTAAAAAAAAAAAAATGCGTACTTCAGCTAACTGGTCTTTATTTCAGGTATAAAAAGCTGATCAGCATTTAAAAGTCAATATAATCTATGACTTCAACCTAAATGAGAAATATATAATCCTTTAAAGTACTTGACAAAACCGTACACTCATTCATGATAGAAGCATTCAGCAAAGTATGAATAGAGGGAAAATTCCTTAATGTTATAAAAAAATCTAGAAAAACCTGACACTAAAATCAGATGTAACGGTTAGAGAGCAGACACACATCTTTAATATCATGAACAAGACAAGAATGTTGTCTTTCACCATCCCTATTCTCCTATTCTGCAGAAAATTATTTTAATCTTAGGTAGTACAATAAAAACATACACACACACACACACACACACACACACACCTAGATACACACACACACACACACATATATATGGTTTTTCAAACCACTGGGGTTGGGATTCAAACCTAGAAAAATATGCAAAAGGCAAAATAAGTCAGAAAAAAATCCTGGATATAATAAGCCCCTTTGGAAATGTCACCACATACAAGATCATTGTACAAATATCAATTGTTGTCATATGTCGATGAGTAGCAATTTTATTTTGTAATTATGTTTGAATAACATAAATATCATTTATAACACTCCCCCAAAATGAAAAACTTAAGTATGACCCAGATAGGGTCTGTATGTGAAAAACTATAAAACACTGGTGAAAAATCTATTTTAAAAAAAAATTGAAAGATATTCCATGCTCAGAAATTGAAAGATTAAATATTGCTTTATTGTACATTATCAAGAAATTAATTTATAGATTTATCAAAACCACAATCAAAAGGCCCAAAAGATGTCTCTTACACTGTTGGTGGGAATGTAAATTGGTTAAGCCACTGTGGAAAACAATATGGAGGGGAACAGCAGTTGGCCTAATGCCTATGTCACTGGACTCCCATGTAGTCGACCATGGTTCAAGTCCTAGACCCAGGGGCTTAAACTCATGCCGGTGCATGTGCGTGACTGCCCAAGATCCCAAGAGGAGAATGGAGAAGAAGGGAGTGCATCATGGCCATCTCCCTCGGGGGGTGATTTATTGCTTTCTGTCTTTCTGGAGAGCGCATACGCCCTATAGCAAAAATCTCTCCAAAGAAAGAAAACAATATAGAGGTTCCTCATAGATCTACAATCAGAACTACCATTTGATCCAGCAATCCCACGAATGGGTATCTACCCAAAGGACAGGAAAATGTTCAGTTAGAATAGCGCTTGCACATCAACATTTACTGCAGCATTATTCACCATTGCTAAGACATGGAACCAACTCAAATGTCCATAATCAGATGAATGGATGGAAAAAGTGTGAAACATATACTCTCTGGAATATTATTCATCCACAGAAAACAAACAAACAAACAAACAAACAAAAAAAGAAGACCCTGGCATTTGATAGAAAGTGGTCAAATCTGGAAGATCTATTGTCGAGTGAAGCAAGCCAGGATATGAAAGAAAGATATTGTATGTATCCACTTAATATTTACCGACTATCCACATTTTATGGTAGAGATCAAGATACTGGAGGGCATACAAGCAGTGAAAATAGTTATGGATGCTGAAGACAGTGTAGAATAGTGCAGGAGAAGGGAAGAGTATAGAGAAGGGATAACAAGAGAATAGAGGGGCATGACATTAATGGGACACAGAAATGGTTTATTACCTGTTGGTGATAACATGTATAGTGTTCTCAGCTGGACTGGTCTGAGAAGTATTTCATGTTGGGTAAATTCTCTTTATAAGCCAAATTATATATAGTGATTGAATGTTTAAAAAAAAGAGAGAATAAATAATAATAAAAATAATCTAAAAAAATATGAAAAGCTATTTGATGATGATTATGTGGATAGTTATGTCTTTGTCTTGACTGATAAGCATGATAATTGTGCTGTTTAAAGAGAAATGTAATACACTGTAAAGATAAATGTGATTAAATGTAATATAAAACAATTATGATAATAAATGTAATTAAATTTTATTTTAAAAAGACAGAAAGTTGTTTGTAGATATCAACAATCTTCTTCTAAACTACGGAGTCCCAGATCCAGCAGCTTAAAAAACATACAGGGCATGTGTGCTTTTATATCCCAAAACCCCAAGAGGAGAATCAAGGAGAAGGAGTTGTGGCATGGCCATCTCTCTTTGGGGGTGCTTTCTCACTTTCTCTCTGTGTCTCTCAGCAAGCACACACACCTTATGGCAAGACTTATAAAAATTATTTTTCTTCTAAAATCATCATTTTTATTAGTTATTGGCCATGTATTTAGTTTATTTTTATATTTTAAATAATATTTAAGGAGTAAGACTTCTATGTTAAGACTATTTTTTTTTTTAATTTAAAAAGCACTGATCTGCAATGCATACAGAACTTCTACTGGGTACTGTGAGGACATAAGATGAGTGATTTGACCCAAAGATACTTAGACTTCAGTAGCCGTGTAAACACATATGTGTAAAAATAGCTGATAAACGGCTGAAAGCAATCAGTTATACTAGCAGAGGATCAAACCCAATTGCCAAAAAGCAATTATTTCTTAAGTAAGTATATTACCATAATGATGTAAAATCCAAATTGAACTTTACAGAGTAACTTGTACATCACAGTTATAAGTTACATGTCTATTATCATAACTGCTAAAGAATGATTTTCAAGGGTTAAATCTCATTTCCTGAAAGAGAAATACTATCTCAACATAAATAAAAAGAATTACATTCAATAAAATCAGGTTGCAACTCTTTCACTATAAAAGAGATTTAGCTTCACTGCTGGTAAAATTATATTTTCTATATGAGGTAATAAAAAGATTACTTGCAATCCATATAAGAGGTGAGAGTTCAAACATCACCTGATAGAAGGTGGGAAAGAGGTTACTTTGAGATTATGATAAAGTTGGTTTGAAATCTGTAATGCCAGGGTTATAAAACTTATGTTAAATTCTAGTAAAAGGGCCTGGGTTTGGGGTTCCTTACCTGTATGGCAAAAAATGGATCCAAGTGATGAATAAGTATATTTAAGGACAATCTTCCAGAAATTGCGATCCCAAATTTTGGACCAATGGCCAGAATTCAAAACCCGAAAGTGACACTTTCAACAATTTGATAGGTCTCTGCAGTACACATGATGGCTTGAGTTCACTAGGCAACAACCTACCTTTCCATGTGCTCTGTTTGAAAGGGCTAAGAAATAAAAATTGTATTTCTCAGGCTCCTTGCAGGTAGGACTTAGTATATAAAATCATTTTCACCAATTAGATATAATCTCAGGAGGCTTGAAAGTAAAAGTGAGTCAGAAGACATCCTTTATCATCTTAACTCCTGACAAACAGTACTGTGGAAAAGGAGAGCAGAAAGAAAGCTGTGGCAGCCAACCTGCATTCCTTCTAGTTGTCTACTCCCTAGATGTTGAGTCAAGGCTGAAGCAGCAGAGGCACTTATGGTCATAGGGATGAGCATTTCTAACACTTAGACAACAGATTTTGTGACTAGTTTTATTGCTGTTGTTGTTTTCATATATATTTATGTATGTATGAAAGAGAGAAATGAAAAGAAAGAGAGAGAAAGGCACTCCCAGCAGGGACTCTGCCACAATCTACCCTCAGTCTGAGCCAGCCCGGATCAACACAGGGGAAAGGTTCATGTTGGTCCAGTCACATTACTGCTGCAACCAGCAGGGCCCTCGGTTAGTTTTCAAATTCATTTATTCCAGTGACACCCCATTTTAGAACCCTTTGAAAGATTATCAGGTTCAGTCTTTTGTTGTGTAAAATGTCCAGAGTTGCTCTAGTGTTTTAAATGACTCTTTCATAGTATTAGGCTTATCTTTTTATCTTAAATATTTTAAGATATTTGGAGTTGTTTCTCACCATATTTATGTAAAATATAGTATTTTTAATTGAAATAGTATTTAAAAGCTATAGAAAATATAATGTATTAAATCACATCCCTAGATTTCTAAGCTTAGAACATATTTAAGAGTTTAATAAGTACTTTTTATTCAGGTTATAGATCTGTCTTGCTCAATATTTAGTGTTCCTTAGAGGATGAGATGTATTATAGTCAAGATTTTAGTGTGAAATAGCTGAAGGTATTCATTAGTCAACTTTTTAAATTATATTAAAATCCTGGGAATTCAGTGAGGTAAATCTATAAGCTAATTGAATATTAGTTGAAGAAAAATAAAATGAGTATTTTAATTAGGACAAAAAATTAATAGAGTTGTTTTTAAAATAAGTTTCATGATTTAGATTTTTTAAATTGGATTTTAAATTTAATTTATTAAAATTGTAAATTTAAGCACAAGAAATCGTTAAGTACATTTTTGACACAATACAAGGCACTAAAAATCAAAGCAACAGTCTGTAACGTTGACTTCTCTTTATTACTTCAACAATGTAATGACTTTCTACTGTGTTAATATCTGTGCTATTTAATTGCCTACGTGGACAATAAATACCTGCCAGCAAAGTCCTAGAGCTTAAGTAGATTTTGAAATTGTGCTCAAGTACAGCATAATTTTACTACATTATTTTGTTAGTAGACTTGATGACACCACGAGGTAAAAGTAAGAGTAAATTAGAAGGTGATGCCTTGACAACATAAAATCATTCATTATAGTTAGGAATCCTATTACAGGAAGCACTGCTGCAGATACACAAGCTAGGAATAGAGAAGTAGACTCAAGAAGGAAAAGGTGGGCCCTGGAGCAGCAGCTGGAGCAACCAGGAGTGTGCATTCAGCAGTGTCCCCAAAGCCGGCTTCATTTGACGAGCTTCCCTGTCCAGCACTAGCCACTGAGATACCACCTGCAGTACCAGCAACATCGCCCAGTTCCTCAGATTTCTACAGACTCTAACATTAGGCCAATGCCAATCATCAAATAACGAAGAACTCCATATAGGCAGGTAAGGCATTCAATCCAAACTAAATGCAAGAGAGTGTCGAAACAAAAATTTCTAGAGAGAGATTTTTGTTACATGATGCATACACTAGCCGAAGATACAGAGAGAGATAGAGAGACAGAAAATGAGAAATTATCCCCCAAAGGGATGGCCACACTGCAATCCCTTCTCCTCTTGGGAGTTTTGGCATGCACACATAAATACATGCCCGGCATGAGTTTCAAGCTGCCAGGTCTGGGACTTGAACCATGGTTGGTCATGTGGAATCCAACAACATAACCATTTTGCCATTTCCTGGTCCTCAAAACCAAATTTTAAATCAGAAAAAAATGAAGCAGAACAATCACCCTTGGCAGCGTGCCGGAGTGACCATGACCATAAACAGGAAGACCAGGACCAACATTGTGAAAACCAACAGGTGATGGTACTGGCTTAGCACAGAAGACATTCCCAATTATCAGATCCCCACAAAGTATTTAAGGAAAGGGTAAGAAGGAATCTATTATGTACTGAGCACTTACATTTTAATTTTTGTGGTCATAAACCTAATGAGAGAAGTAATATTTCCATTCCAAGCAGGTCAAAAATGGCACATTAATAAGTAAGTGAGCTAGCATTTAAGCCGGACCACCTATGGTTTATGATGATGAAGAGAAAACACTGATGAGCACACTCACTTTAAATGAAACTATTCCCTAAAATAGGGATCAGCAAACTTTCTGTGAAGACCTAATAGCAAATATTTCAGACACTGCAAGGCATCCCATCTCTGTCACAAGTACTCAACTCTGAACTCAAGAAAGCAGATACAGGTAGTCCATTATTTTTTAAATGTACATGGCTGTGTTCTAATAAAACTTTATTTACAAAACCTGTAACTATTCTAGTGTTTGTGTGTGTGTGTGTATATATATATAAAAATCTTGGGGCTAGCAGGTGGTGTAGTGGTTAAAGTGCTGGATCCCACACAGCAAACCTTAGTTTCAGTCCCGAATGTGGAGGTTTGAAAATCATCTGGGTGCATGTGCATGGATGCCCAAAGTCTCAGGAGGAGAATGGAAAAGGGATTGTGATGTTTCTATTCTCCCAGTAGGAGAATTCTCACTTTCCTTTTCTCTGTCTTTCTCTGTCTCTCTGGTGATCACAGGCATCCAATAGCGAAAACCTGGCGGGGAGGGGAACTATTACCAAAATTCTTACTACTAAGGGACCCTGTGTTTAAAAGTAGAACTTACAGGAGCACTGACGGAGAAGATGAGAACTGAAGCTCAGCTGGCACAGGCTGAGCTGAGAGTTAAGGTGGGCTTGGGGTAGGGTGTAGTCAGGAAGAAGGTACAGAATTGGAAACTTGTGGAGAAAAAGAGAAAGTAAAGTGATAGAAAAGGCAAATAGAGTCTCATTACTGAACAATCAAGGGACTTTGACAAACAGGAATATCTAACTTTAGTCCTTATTTGGTTTAATTTTTTTGTTTTGTTTCAACATCATTTGATGATTCGATATACATGGACAGTGTGACTTAGCTGTCACAATAAAGGTTTTTAGATGATCACTTTGTGTAGTTACCTGTTTTTGTGGGTTTGTTATTTAAATTTTTGTATGTGTCTGTATGGTGAAAACAGCTAGGATCTACCCTCTTATATTGTTGCTTGTTCTTTCATCTTCACAAACCTTTATCAATTCACTTGCTCAATTGTCTTTGTATGAGTGATTTGGCAAAATTCAAGAAAAGGTATTGAGTTCCGCATTCAGATCAACATGGTATGAGCCAGGAACCACAAGAATAAGATGGAAAATAAATCTTCAAAAAGAACAAAAGCAATAACTTGGAACTAGAGGAAAATAAGAAAACATATGCCCACTAGGAAGTCACAAATCTTGATTAAAATATGTAGTGAATTTCAAAGAGAAAGAAAGAGGATTTTGAGAATTGCAGAGATGGTAACAACAAGACAGTCTGAGACAACCGGAGAAATTATTTATATGTGGACATCCTGCAAAGAGGACTTTAAATACCAGATTTGGGATTATTCCTTAGTAGAACATCATAAAGTCACTTTCAAAACTACAGTTCTTTCTCCCCCATCCAACAAAGTGTTTTATAATGTCTGTATGCTGTTACCACTTTTAGGCAGGTTCAGGAGTTGCCTACAGAATAAGCAATTGCAACATGTTCCTTGTGTAGTCTATATCTTAAATTAAACAGTGAAGTGTTTCTATAGATAGAGATGTTGCTATAGAAATGTATGGTTGAAAACTGTGCTTCTTGACAGTAGTAAAACTAGCTGCTTTTTATTTAAATGCCTTCTGATATGAAAGTAATAAGGCATCTTTCAAATAATTCTTTTAGACCTCTCATCAGTTCCTTCCCAGATATGGCATACCCTTGGAGTTATTAAAACTTAAGCTATACTTGTCAAACCCCGACAGGTATTATATCCTCTTAAGAGGGAATTGAAGCATCGTGTAAAGACAGCAATGTCATCAAAGATCCGATGTTTGAAAGTGAGCCTGTCATGAATTCTAAGTGTGGCTCAAATGAAATCATTCTCTGCTTATGTCAAACCAGGGCTCAAATGGCAAGAATACTTAACTGTGTTCAATGGGGCTTAATGTTTTGTCAGTTATTTATCTTCTCAGTGAAACTGTACTGTCAACCAGAACTTAACTACTAAAAATGAATTACAAGTCTACAAAGAAAGTTCCCCTTTCCCTAGCCATAAAGAATCCACAGAGAACAGATTGCTTTCCTTTCCTTATTAACTAATGGAGACTGCAGTACTCAGAAATTCTCTTTAGTAGGAGTAAATATCAAATAGATTTGTTTTCCAAGGGTAGTTTTCGAAGGATGGTTTTAACATGTATGTAAAATTTAATAATTAGAAGCATGTAATAGAGTGAACTTGCACTTATGGGAATGCAGATAGGAATGCAAATGACCAACAAATCTAAGTAACTGGTGTTTTAGATCATTTTTTTAAGTGTTTTTTTTTTCTCCTGAAACTTTTTTTAATTAATTTGCATTCATTCCCTGAGCATCGTCACAATATGCTAAATGTGGTTTCCCATCTAGAATAAACTGCACAGTGGCTTAATATCAGGCATATTATCATCAGTAATATTCCATTTCTAGTTTCATATATATATATATATATATATATATAATATATATGTGTGAAGGTCAACCTGTTACTTCAAAAGTTTTCAAGAAAATGTGGGACCAGCAAATGGAGTAATGGTTACATCACTGGATTCACATGTAGTCTACTGCAGTTTAAGTCCCAGACCAAGTAGCTTAAAACTCATGCTGGGCTCGTATGCGTGCACGCCCAAAATCCCAAGAAGAGAATGGAAAAGAGATCACAGCATGGCCATCTCCCCAGGTGGTGATTTCTTACTTTCTGTCCATCTGTACCTCTCTGTCTCTCCAGAGAACACATGTGCCCTATGGCAAAAGCCTCTCAAAAAAATGTTTTTTCAAGAAAATTAGACTATAAATAAGTTTCAAATAAATACTGAGATCTATTTATTGATAAACAAAAAAGTAAAGACCATTAAGAACAACTGCTATGAATACCACAGGTGGCAAACAGGGGACACAAAACCTATGTAACAAGAGAGAAGGAAAGTATGTGTAAATTTACTCTTTGGATATAGTTTCTCCTTAGAGGCTCAGTAACTAGAAGGGCAAAAAACCATGCATAACTGTAAACCTAATCATATATTTTAAAACGTGTTTAGGAGGTACTGTGGGTAGTGGGACTGTCACCCATGGGTCTTAGAAAATGGTGTTAGGCCTGTTGATCTTACACTTGTACAGCAGCTTCTATAAAGTAAGTGCCCAATACATTGAAAAAAAATGACTTCTGAGCCTTCTCTGAAGGTGATCCTGGTTACCTGCTGTTGATCCAGGCACAGAGGTGGCAGAATAAGCTAATATGGAGTTTGGCCTTAGGTTGACTTTGGTTTGAATCCCACACTGTGCTGTGACTATGGTTTGTTCCCACCAAAATTCATATTGAGGCTTGGTCTAGTTCTGCAGTGTTAGGAGATGAGGCCCAAAAGGAAGTGATTATATTATTAAGATAGCTTCATATCTTTCTCTAGAGATTGGGTCAGTTCTTGGGAATGTGAATTAGTTCTCTAGAGTGGGTTGTTGTTATTAAGTGAGGCAGCACTTTGTGCTTTGCCTCTTTTGCATGCACTGACCCACTGCTTTTGCATGATCTCTGCCACATGGTGCCATCTGTGTGATATAATGCCCACGAGGCCCTCACGGCACAGTGACTGATCTTGAACAGCCCAGCCTCTAGAACTGTGAGCTACATAAACACCTTTTCTTTAGAAACCACCCAGTTTCAGATTTTCTGTTACAGCAAGACAGACCAGCCAGACCAAGCAGCTCCAGTTCTGCATTTTTTGTTCATTGTTTTTTGTAGTTTTTCCTATAGGATTACATGTGCTTGCCAGAGACAGAAAGTGAGAAATCACCACTCCCCCCCACCCCAGGGGGAATGGCCATGCCACAAACCCTTCTTCTCCAGTATTCTCTCTGGATTTGGGGCATGCACAGACACACATGTACCTGGTGTGTTTTTCAAGCTTCAGATCCAAGACTCAAACCACAAAGTCGGTTATATTAGATCGACCTTAACCTCCACGCCACCTACTGGCCCTGTTCTGCATTTTCAACCATGTAACCTCTGCCCTTCAGCAAGTCACTTGACTTAACCTTAGTTTCTTTTGGTATAAAATAAAAATAACAGGATGAACTACAAAGATCTGCTGCTGATTTAAATGTACTAATAAATCAAATGAATTTTAAATTTGTTTATATTGTTATTATTTTAGACTTATAGAAGACAGATAAGAAATAATACACAGAGGTGCAGGTGTTTCCATATACCAAGGGTTGGCAAATATTTTTATCTGTAAAAGTTCAGATAATAAATATTTTGGGTTTTGCAGTCCAGATGAACTTAGTCACAATTACTCAACTCTGACATTGCAGGTTAAAAACAGTCAGAGACAACATGCAACACAGACACAATCCTATTGTAAACAAAAGTCATTGATAGGCTAAATCTGGCATCTGGGTAGGATATCACCAGTTTGGGCACTAAGGTTTTTCTCTGTTCCAGAATTCAATCCTGGATACCACATCATATTTCCTTGGTCTCCTGCAATCGGCGTTCATCATTTGGTCTTTTCTTGTCTTTCTTGAACTATACAGACTTCAGAAAGCTACTGGTCAGGGATTTAGTGGAATATCCTTTTTTTTTAATTTATTTATATTATCATCATAATCTTCTTTATATTACATTGGATTACATATAACTTTACATTGACTTCCATTGCTTTTTCAAAAGGGAATGCCATGTATGTCAGTCAATACAGAGATATCAATCTCCCCGCTTTATCATTCAATGTCTTTTCCATGCATTTTCCAATAATTATTATTATTATAATTTTTTAAAACAGTCAATCACTATTTCTCATTTTGCTTGTTAAAAGACTTTACCCATCATGAAATACTTCCCAGACCAGTCCAGTTGAGAATACTATACACGTCATCATCAACAGATAATAAACCATATCTGTTTCTCACTAACATCCTCTCTATTGTTCACTTGCTATCTTTCTCTATCCTCTTCTCTCTTTTTTTTTATAGTTTATTTTTTATTATAATTTTTTTCCCATCACAACACACAAATGAATTTTCCATCCAAAATACACTGTGCATTGGCTCAATCAAGCACGTCAACATATATGTTCTCAGCAAATAATTTCCCAATTCTTGTGTCCTGCATACCTTGCCTTTTGTTTTCCCATCCTAGATTCCCCATCCCCCTCCCTCTGTTATGACCCATCCTCCTCCCACATTGTCCCTGGCATCCACGATTGCCCTCCGTGCCTCCCCCCTCCCCAAATGATCTGTCAGTGATCTTAATTAGTCTAAGTCTCTCCAATAGTTATCACAGCTGACACATGCCTCTACATGAACTCAAGTCTGACTTTAGGCCTAAACCCCATTGGGTAAAAAGAGCATACTATAAAGTAGAACCCAACTGGGCCCATACCGCTCACTGCAGCCATCAAATATCCATTTTTTTTAAA
>NW_006159990.1:1498248-1544506 GCF_000334495.1 Tupaia belangeri chinensis | reverse complement strand
CAGGGATGATTATCAGCTGATGCGGCACAGCAGTCATCTTGTAGTTACCAGGAATGGTGTTGTGGGAATCTGCAGTGTGAGTTGTCCTTGGGTATCTGGCTTCCTCAAGAATGGCAGAGTAGTTCTTGTTTTCCCCTGAGGTAATGCAGGGCTGGTAGCTTATCATCTTCTCAAGTTGCAAGTTCTTCAACTTTGTTTTTGGTCTCTGGGCCATTCAGCGCTGGAGAGGCAGGGAGCCCCCCGCCGCGGGGCCCCCGGAGTGGGGGCCCTTAGTGGAATATCCTTTGATGTAACTTTTTTCATATTTTTGAATGATTCTATTGAGGTTACAAAGTTTTTAGAAGACTACCAGATATGACATTGCTTCCTCATGGTGTCCTATCTGGTATGCATAATATTCATGGATTATTACTGCTGATGTCAGCTATGAATTTGGATAAGGTGGTGTCTGCCAGTTTTCTTTCTTTAAACTCTATTTGTTGGAAGCAAATCTCAATGTCCAGCCCTTTCAGGGTGAGGGGAACTAAGATCCAATTCCTGGAGGAAAGGCTATCAGAGAATTTATGGGCATATGCTGAAAACACCACAGCAATCAATAAATATTTTGTCATAAATATTGTGAAGCTATATAAATACCCTTTTACACTTTAATATTTTGTCTACTGATTTTAGTAAGCATCAATGCTATGTTTACAATAATACTAGTGATGTACTAATAATAATTTTCTATTTTCATCCTTTCCTCTACTCTTATTAGTTGATGTTCTTTTGTAAAGAATGTGTATCCTTACTTCTTGTTTTTTCATTCTTTTATTCTTCATTATTTCTTCATTATTCTTATCATTAATTTCTTCATTCATTTTTACTAGTATACACTTAAGGATATTTTTCTTATTCTTTGGTTTATAATCCAAAACTATCATTTATTTTACTCCTCAAATTTTGCAGCTTCATCTGCAAAATGGTTCCAGTGTACTTTAACATGCCCCAATTTTTTTATCACTTCTTTTGTTTTGTTTGGAGTATTTTTTAACTTTTTGATACTATAAAACACCCTAAGCTCATCTTTATCTACAAAACATCCTGTAATGGTTTGAAAGTATCTACCCAAAATTCTTATGTTGAAATTTGGTGACCCATTGTAACAGCGTGGCATGACGAAGGTAGAAACTTAATCCAAGAGGAGAAACCTTGGGGAGGTGATTAAGATCAGATAAGGTCAACAGGATGAAATCCTCATGCTTACTTCCTCTTAGCTTTTTAAGAACACCCAGAAACACACAGCCACAGACATGCACACTTGCTCTGTCTTACCATGTGAGCCCTTCTGCCATGTTACTCATCAGCAAGAAGACCCTTACTAGATGTGGCCCTTTGACCATGGACTTCTAAAACTGTGAGCTAAACAAGGCTCTATTCTTATAAATCACCCAGACTTAGGTGTTTCTGTTATTAGACACAGACTAAAACACAGCTATTCCCTCAAGGAGCCCGCTTGATTTTGTTGGAGAATAACATCTGGAGACCAAGATCTGAGTGTTGGTTGTGCTCATTGCTACTGGGTTTTGTGCTCCTAGGTCCTCTCAGGAAACAGAGCTAGGAAATTTAAGTATGTATATTCACTGATGTACATATCTATAATTTAAAGTTGCAAATAAAATAAAAGAATCCCAGTTGAATTTGACTTTTATATAAGCAATGTTTGTTTGTTTTAGTATATCTATATCTCAAATACTGTATGGGCATGCCTTATGCTAAAAAAGTGCTTATCTGAAATTTGCACTTAACCAATGTCTTGTATCTTCTAATTGCTAAATCTAGCATTCATGGATCTGGGTGGTGTTTTGGCATTGACTGTATTCCCCTTTCCCAGCCACAACCAGAAAGAACGCTTTTCAGGACTCTATCATTGTCCCTGTGAGCATTTGGTAGCTTTTACGGAGAAAAATCCTACAAGGTGGCCCAAACCCTGTAGGTCTCTGTCCACTAAGGCTTCATACTCACACGAGTCCATATTTGAACTTTAGTGATTCCTTTGATACATCTTACTGATTCATATAATGTCTGGCCCCAAATAAGATAAGCCATAAGGATCCTGTCCTTGCCGTTGCCTGCCTTTTCCCATTTTTGGGATAGTGCTTTGCTGTAACTACAGTTCTCCAATGGATCTAGGAAAATTCCTTAATTTGCAGCTTGTACAACTGTTTTCTTGTAGTAAGTATAAGAGAAATGTCTGGGGACGAGCAGTTAGCATAATGGCTATGTCGCTGGACTCCCATGGAGCCGACCGCGGTTTGAGTCCCAGACCCGGTGGCTTAAACTCATACCGGGCGTTTGTGCGTGCATTCCCAATATCCCTAGAGGAGAATGGAGGAGAAGAGATTGCGGCGTGGCCATCCCCCCTGCAGGGTGATTTCTCGCTTTCTGTCTCTCTGTCTCTCTCTGTCTTTCTGGTTAGCGCACAAGCCCTATAGCAAAAACCTTTCCAAAAAAAAAAAGAGAGAAATAAATGTCTGTTCCAGCTCTCTACATACTTGAGCTCTCAGCTGACATTTTATAAGATCCTTTAAATACACTCAAGGATATTGCTAAGATTAGCCTGTCATTATTCAACCCAAAGTTCCATCATGATTTGCAATGATACCACAAATACAGAAATAGGTGAGTTTGCTACCAACCTATAGATTGGCAAGAACTCTCATGATATCAGTGCATAGGATGATAAAAAAGAAAAATCTAGTTACAAATGCTACAACAGATGTTTTGCAAATGTTAATGGCTTAGCTGTTCTAATGCTAAAATGTACTTTATTTAAATAAAGGTCAGCAACACAAGGAATGAATTTCATTAGACTTATATCAACAGTTCTATAAGAAAGCAAACTGGCATTTGCAAGTAGCATTACTATACAAGTTGACAAGAATAAAATTCAGAGTGTGGACATAGCACTTAGGGGGAAAAACAGCTAAGAAATCTCAGCAGAATATGAGGAGACAGTTTAAAAAGCAATGTCTAAACCACCCTTCAAGGCACAATCCAGAGAAGACTTTCACTTTCATTTTCATTTTCACAGAAAGTCTGGATACACTTATGTTTACAAGGTAATCCCAATAGTAGTTTATGTCTCAGCTTTGTAAAAACAACGCATAATATTATAAAACTGTTTACAGATAACAAATGCTACATGAGCCTAACAGAAAAAAGTAACTATTATATGTAAACACAAGTGCCCTCAAAGAATCAGGGATATTAATTGTGCTCCAAGCATTTTTATGGGTGCAGATTTGCAAGTTTGGGTCAGGAGCTAGCGATAAATGTCTCTCTACATAATAGTACAAGAGCAAGGGAAAGCAAAAGGGAGATCAGGAGAAGATCAAGCAAGTTGGCAGGAAGCCAGGGTGCACCTGAGTTGGAAGAGTCACCCACCATGGTCTCTAGGTAGGAAATGAGCTGTGTGATGTAAGTTATTGTGAGATGAATAAGGTGACCCTTCCGTAAAGCTTTAGTAAAAATGCCTCTTCATGTAACATCCCTTCATCCACGGTGCATGGAGTGGAAGCTGTTTGCAAATTTAGATCAACCCCAGGACAAAGATAAGAGACTTTGCCCAGAAGCAGGAATCAGTTAAAGGGAACTTATAAATAAAAGTTCCTTCACCTCTTCTCACCTCCACTCTATCCCTTAAAATTCAACAGTTTTGAAAGTGCTGTTAGATTTTCAGTTTCTGGAATGAAGCAACCTCCATGCCTCTTGTGTTAGCCAGTTGCAGTCCACCGCTCTAATTCTTTGTAACAGCTGGATCCCGGCACTCACTTCTTGATAGAGCATATCACACATTTAAGAAGTTGGGAGATGGTACTTGGTATCTGCGTTTATGATAATTCAAATAAATAACCTGCTTACTCTATTATCCATGTGACACCAAACCCAGGAACCATAAAGCTCCCAAAAGAAGTGTGATGACTGAGATTGGAAAAGTCATCACAGTAATCTGCTCATGTGGATCCTGCACTGTTTATAGTTCGCTGTGCTTCGGAAGGATCTTGCTTTTCCCTCAAGACAGCACGGTGAGACATGAGGGCTGTTCTCAGGGAACTCAGTTTTGTTCATGTTAGTTTAGAAGTGAGAAAAGGTGTTCCTTACCAATGGTACTTCTTTTCTCTTTACATTTCCTCCCCACTCCAAGACTGCCTAACTCCAATCATGCAAAATGATTGAGTCTGGGTATTGATATCTTTTCAAACATTCTCATTAGTTGTATAGAAATAATTTTAAAGTTTCTTAAGAAATAACCCCTTTCTTTAAACATGAAGTGATTAATTGCTTCAAAATATAAAAATAAGAACTATGAGCAATGTCATTAAATAGTGAAAGTATTTTTGCATAGTGACAGACAACTTTCTTTTTTTATTTTATTTTTTAAATTTATTAAATGCATTCAATCACTGTACATCATCACAGCTTGTAAAATGAATTTTCCCAGTGTGAATACACTGCACACCAGTTCAGGTAAAGATATGAGCATACACATTATCAACAACAATCCTCCATTTCTGTGTCCCTTAAATGTCTTGCCTCTTTATTTTTCTCCTTGATTCCCTTTCTCTTACCCTCCTCCTCCTTTCACCCTCCTCTCACACTGTTTCCAGTACCTGCAACCATTCTCCATGTTTCTATATCCTCCAATCCTTCAGTTTCTGCCAGAGTACACGCGTTTCAGAATATATTAAGTGAGGACATACAATGTCTCTTTCATATTCTGGCTTGCTTTACTCTGTACTAAATCTTCTGTATTCATCCACTTTGAATCAAATGTCAGGGTTTTGTTTTGTTTTTGTTTTTTTGTTTGTTTGTTTGTTTGTTTGTTTTTGTAATGGCTGACCAGTATTCCATAGCACATATGTACCACACTTTTTCAATCCATTCATCTGTTTGTGGACATGGGTTGGTTCCATGTCTTAGCAATTGTGAAAATGCTGCAATAAACATTGCTGTGCAAGTGCCTTTTCCGACAGCGTTCTCTTGTCCTCTGGGTAGATACTCAGGAGTAGAATTGCTGGATCATACGGAAGTTTTATTTTTAAGTCTTTGTGGAACCTCCATATTGTTCTCCACAGTGGCCGTTGTAATTTACATTTCCACCAACAGTGTAGGAGAGTTTCCTTTTCATCACCTCCTTGCCAGCAGTTATCCTTATATATTCTTTTAATTTTAGCCATTCTGACTGGGGTTAGGTGATGTCTCATTGTGGTTTTAATTTAAATCTCCCTTATAATAAGGGATGTTGAGCATTTTATCAGATGTTTTTTGATTATTGTTCATACATCTTCCTTAGAGATGTTCAGCTCATGTGTCCATTTTTAATTGGGTTGATCTTTTCTTTCTTTTTTTTTTTTTCATCAGATAAGCCACTTGAGTTCCTTGTATGTTCTGTTTACCAGTCCCTTGTCTGAGACATGGTTTGCAAATACATTTTCTCATTCCAAGGATGCCAGTTCACTCTATTGCTTTTGTTTGTTTGTTTTACTGAGCAGAAGCTTTTCAATCTGATGTAATCTCACTTGCCTATTGTTGGGATTATTGTCTGTGCTTTAGGAGTCTTATTTAAAAGTTTTCGCCTACTCCAACATCTCCAAGAGTTTCCCCTGCATTGTCTCTGAGTTAGCTTTCACAAAACTGGCGCATAAACTACTATTGGGATTATCTCATAAACATAAGTGCATCCATTATCTCCATAGTTTGAGATCTTAGGTTTAGATGTTTTTATCCATTTTGAGTTGATTTTTGTTAATGGTGAAAGATAGGGTTCTAGTTTCTTCTTTCCACAGGTGGGACAATCTTCTTTTAAGTATGAAAATTCACATTTTCTCATACTGTAACAAAATATGAAAGGACTTCAAAAAGTTCATGGAAAATGGAATTAAAATACAAATTTATTTTGATACTAAAATACTTTGAAATATATGCATTTTTTCCATCATATGTATTTTTCTCTCAACTTTTTACAGAACCCTCATAGAGAACTATTAAATTCTTTACAAAAATATTCTTGAATGGTACACAATGTATTAAAAAACTGTATCACAGATTTATAAATGTTATCTGTCTGTGAGGGGTTATTGTGATGTTTTCTTCACAGATTGTTTTGTGGTATTTTCCAGATTTCTAAGATGTGTGAATTGAACCTATGAACTTAATAAGAATATTTGGTGTTCCACAATTAGATTCTTTGTGGTAGATATTAATATTCTCCTTTAGTTCAAAAGATTTTTTCTCCCCTACCATCTAAGTATTCTATACTTTTAAGCAATGAAATTTAATTTTAAAAATAGCCAAGAAGCTACCAAATATGTAAAGATGTGTACTATCTTAGATAAACCAAAAGGATCACAAGTTTAGAAGCAAGAGTGTCTGTGTTTTAAAATAGTATCTTTTTTTATTTTTGAGGTTCCGTTTTATTTTATTTCTTGAGAAACAGAGAGAGAGGCACCCTGGACTCTCTCTGTCATGGAGAGTTTCATGTTTTGGAATTTGACGGTGACGGTTTGAGACCCAGTGGGTGGCGATTGGTTTGTGGTGACTGGGTCATGAAGGAAACACTCTTACGAAGAGAAGAACAATGTCACTTGAGACCCCGTGAGTTTTAGGTCATGTGAGAAGAGGCTAGTGACCAGAGAGCTAGCTGTCATAAAAGAGAGGCCAAGCTATGTTCAGGAGAGCAACTGCTTGTCCTTGCTTTCTGCACAAGCCTGCCATTCCTTATGCTTCCGTTGGTCATGTTGTAGGCTGATCTAATCAAAGGCCTATGCCTCTGGATGTTCCAGCCACCAGAGCTATGAGTTATTAAGCCCCTGTTTCTTTATAAACCACCAGTTTCAAGTATTTCTGTTAGTAATGCAAAAACAGACTACAACACCTGGAATCCAAACTGCTGGTCTTCCATGCAGCCCCAACACTGCAGAGCAGTGCCCCACCACCTAAGCCATGATGACTGAACTTAAAAATAGGATCTGTTACATACCTCATTACTTTAAAAAGAGAACAATGAGACAAATTTACTTATTTTACAAACAAACAAACAAAAACACTGGTAAGGCAAATGGCTTTCTCAAAATCGTTGAAGTGGGTGTGATAGCAGTAGCAGATCTAGGTCTTCTCCTCCCCACTCTGGCAAGATTTTTACATTATCATGGAAATATTAACTAATCAGTACAAAATTACATGTAGTATTCATAAAGTTACCTAGTACCAGAATTTACTTCATTTGCTGTGTCACATGTAGGGAATAGAAACTAAACTTATATTTGAAATCCAGGTTTATTCCTTACAATTAAATTATTTTTATTATTCACAGACAAATAAGAAAAAAGAAACAAAGAATAATTCTATTTTTGCAGAATGAGAAAGTGTGTGTGGTGTATTAAGTAAATTTCTATTTTAACAACTCCCTCCAAATTCCCTGAGAGAACTTCCTTTGCTTAATGGCATGGTGGTTAAGGTGCTGGACTCCCACAGGTCTGATCGCCGTTCAAGTCCACCCAGATCTGGTGGTTTGCTTTCTCACTTTTTCTTTTTAGTGCTCTCTGGCCAAATTAAAGTAATAATAATAACAAATAAAATTAAATAAATCTATAAATCTAAAAAACAATGATCTTGATTAGACTCTGAAGACGGAAAACACCAAGGCTTGGGGTATGTTCTATATACCAACAACAAACTGAACAGAAAGTTTAAAATGTGCTACATAGCCATTTAACAGAATCTCAAGTTGAAACAAGAGCCTCAGGAAGTATACAGGAAGAAATGAATCTAAATACCACAACAGAATGTTAGACAATAAACATAGAAGTGAAATAATTGATCATAGAGTGTCTTAAATGTTTCAGAAAATGTTTAGTTATATTTTATCTGTTATCAATACATATTCTACAGACTCAAAAAAATCTTAAAATTAGAAAAAAATAAAATACCCAAATCTGTGGCATGCACAAAAGTCCTAGGTCATGGGCATCATTAGAAAAAAAAGTAAGTGGCTTTTATTTTATGCCTGAAGCACAGAAAGGAGAGACTTGGTCAGATACAGAATTCAGTTAAAAATAGAAGATTGGCACAGAATTTACGAAATTCCAGAATTCTAAATTGCAAGTTCATTTCCTCCAAGCAGCTTTGACATATTAAGAGAAACACTGACCTGCATGTTTTCTAAAAATTTAGATCAACTTGTGTTTAATTCTCGAAAAATGTCATAGTCCCAGTTGATATTTGGGTTATGCTAGTATGAATCACAAGTATAAAAATAAGACTGGGGACCAGCAGTTGGCGTAATGGCTATGTCGCTGGACTCCCACGTAGTCGACCGCGGGTCGAGTCCCAGACCCAGTGGCTTAAACTCACGCCGGGAGCGTGTGCGTGCGTGTCCAAGATCCCAAGAGGAGAATGGAGGAGAAGGGATTGCGGCGTGGCCATCCCCCACGTAGGGTGATTTCTAGCTTTCTATCTCTCTGTCTCTCCCTGTCTGTCTGGCGAGTGCACGCGCCCTATAGCAAAAAAAAACAAAAAAAGAAAAACAAAAAAACAAAACAAAAAAAACAACAACAAAAAAAACTCTCCAAAATAAATAAATAAATAAATAAGACCAGGAAATTCTTTTTTTTTTTTTTTTTCCCTTAAGTTAATTTCCTTCTTCTATGAGAGCAGGAGAAAGGATACCCCCAACAGAGCCTTGGTGCTGAAATCTGCCCCAGTCTTTAGCCAAACCCATATCATGGACAAGTACCTGCCTCGAGTACCTGTACTCGGGACCTGCACCAGGAACCTTCCCATGTAGAACTGTCCACAAAGCATCTCATTTTATCACTGCACTATCATCTGGCCCCATGTTGGAAATTTGTTTGTCTTATTTTATTATCATAAGTATTTGTCACTTATCAAAATCAGCGGTAACCTACCTTTAGATAAGGCTTAAATTAATTTAGTTTAGTTAGATTGCTTAGTGATATACAGTAAACTAAAACATCTAGGAAAATTACTCTATACAGAAAATAAATTTTAGGGTAATTAAAGAGTTCAGCATAAAAGATTAAAATAGAGGGAAACTCAGGGTTGGATGGGAGTGCAGTGGTAAATGCAATGCTTTGTGAGGCTGACCCACATGAGGAGGCTCCTGACTTGTGTCTGGAGACTTTCCTGAATACACCAGAACCCCATGCCCCTGACTGGGGCTGGCTGCAGCTGGGAATGGATCTCAGCATCGTGATTCTGTTGAAGGTGACTCTCTCTCTGTTTCTGTGTCTCTCTGCCCCATTTGTAGAATAAGTAAATACATAAACTGTAAAATAAAAAATAGAGGACAACTAGCAGGACAATGGCACTGATGTACAGAAAAAAAAATTTAATGATATCCTTAGTGCAAAAATAGATTGACTACAAAAGGAAAGCATATATGGATTTAACTATTGAGAAACAAATAATAGTAAATGGAATCTGACAAATCTGACTATTAGAGATTAATCTCAGTGTTATATAGATTATATCAATCATACAACAGACATCGGGATTCAAGTAGTTACCTGGACAAAGGACATAAGGCTATATTCAAAAGAACAGAAAATCTGATTGTTAAGTAAACATCCAAGAAATATATAATCACATTTGGTGAAAATAATTAAAAACAAAACATTGTACCTTTATTATAAGATAAATTGGTAAAATAAAACTGTTAGTGATAATATTTCATGCTGTTCAAGATACTATTTAATCATCATGATGTGATTAAACTTGATTATCTTTGGTATATTTCTGGAAAGCAAAATATTACTATCCAAGAATCACAACAGAGTATATTCTTTTGACTTTGTTATCCTCAGACAATCATAATTAATAACAATAAAATATATCCTAGTGGTAAATGCAATGCTTTGTGAGGCTGACCCACATGAGGAGGCTCCTGACTTGTGTCTGGAGACTTTCCTGAATACACCAGATCCCCATGCCCATGACTGGGGCTGGCTGCAGCTGGGAATGGATCTCAGCATCGTGATTCTGTTGAAGGTGACTCTCTCTCTGTTTCTGTGTCTCTCTGCCCCATTTGTAGAATAAGTAAATACATAAACTGTAAAATAAAAAATAGAGGACAACTAGCAGGACAATGGCACTGATGTACAGAAAAAAAAATTTAATGATATCCTTAGTGCAAAAATAGATTGACTACAAAAGGAAAGCATATATGGATTTAACTATTGAGAAACAAATAATAGTAAATGGAATCTGACAAATCTGACTATTAGAGCTGAATCTCAGTGTTATATAGATTATATCAATCATACAACAGACATCGGGATTCAAGTAGTTACCTGGACAAAGGACATAAGGCTATATTCAAAAGAACAGAAAATCTGATTGTTAAGTAAACATCCAAGAAATATATAATCACATTTGGTGAAAATAATTAAAAACAAAACATTGTACCTTTATTATAAGATAAATTGGTAAAATAAAACTGTTAGTGATAATATTTCATGCTGTTCAAGATACTATTTAATCATCATGATGTGATTAAACTTGATTATCTTTGGTATATTTCTGGAAAGCAAAATATTACTATCCAAGAATCACAACAGAGTATATTCTTTTGACTTTGTTATCCTCAGACAATCATAATTAATAACAATAAAATATATCCTAAACATTATTTACAGACAGAAAAGTAAATTATGAGTTACGCCAATTAATTTCTACACAATCAACTTAAATACTAAAAATAATGACAATTTAGTATAAGATTTTAAGTAAGGACCAGCAGATGGTATAATGCATACATCACTGGATTCCCCACGTAGTCAACCGCAGTTTGAATCCTGGACCCAGTGGCTTAAAATTCACACTGGGGGGAACCAGCAGTTAGCGTAATGGCTATGTCGCTGGACTCCCACATAGTAGACTGCGGTTCGCGTCCCGGACCCGGTGGCTTAAAACACGTGCATTTGTGTGCGTGCCCAAGATCCCGAGAGGAGAATGGAGGAGAAGGGACTGTGGCGTGGCCATCCCCCCAGGGGGCGATTTCTCGCTTTCTGTCTCTATGTCTCTCTTTGTCTGTCTGGCGAGCGCACGCGCCCTATAGCGAAAACCTCTCCAAAAAAAAAAAAAATTCACACTGGGCACATGTGCGTGCATGCCTCAAATCCCAAGAAGAAAATGGAGGAAAACAGATTTCAGCATGGCCATCCCACTGGGGGGAGGGTGATTTCTCACTTTCTGTCTCCCTGTCTCTCTGGCAAGTATACACAATCTAAAGCAAAATTTTCTAAAAAAAGGATTTTAGGTAAAAATACAAAACAAAAAAAAAGGACTGTAAACACAAAATACAGACATACTTATGTTTAGAAAACTCATATATGTGTTTGTAAATATATGTGTGTGTGGTAAAAATTAAAAGAAGTTTTTTAATTAGGATGAAGGAAAAGGAATGCATTTGTTTTCTAATTCCTTTATTATTGTTTCAATATTCATGAGAGAAATACAGCAGTTGGGGCAATCCCTTCTCCTCCATTATCCTCTTGGAATTTTGGGCACACACACACACAGATGCACGCCTTGTGATTTTCAAGCCACCTGGTCCAGTTTAACTGCAGTTGGCCAAGTGGGAGTACAACCCCTTAACTACAACGCCACTTACATATTTTCTAATAAGTAATTGTATTTACTTATTTATTTATTGAGGTTCTATTATTTGCATTTAACAGTATGTGAGTTCTAGGTGTTTCACATTCTTAACCCATATTTAGTATTATTTAATTATTTTTATTTTAGTCATTCTGGTGGGTTTGTAGAGGTATATCACCTATGGTACCAGGTACTATTTTTGGTGCTTTAAGTGTAATATCTATTTAATTCTCACTAAAACCATGTGGAAACGGGCCTTAACAAATGTCAACCTAGAGTTAGAAGATGAGTTTGTCAAACTAAAGAATCTGAGCTCTTAACCTTTGTGCTAGAACTCCCTCTATAGCGACACATCAATTCTCGTCTTCATTCTCTTGCAGATCATTGCACTGGCATGATTGTTTTAGTGAAGGAGATTAAAATAAATCATTCTTTTCCCATTAGCTCAAAATATTAATCAAATTGATGTTGCATTTTCTCCCTTTAACCTATGACTTTCATCAAGCTGTCTTGTAAGCACTAAGAAATTAGCACTCAAGCTGAAATATCAGTTAACATGACTGATGAAACAAACAAAGAAAAACTCCAGAGCTGTCCTCACCTATAGTTGTGTACAATTTAAAGTTTTAAATTATAAACAGCATGACGAATGCCTCCCTTACCACATCTGCAAATACATTTGTGGTGAGCTAAGAGTTTGACCAGTTAATATGGCATATAAATTTACTCTTTGGGCTATTCTCTGCAGTCAAGCTCAAGACTATGAGCAACTTTCTTCATAGCAGTGTACATAAATGAAGTCAGTATCTATTTCCTTTATCTTTTGATTTTTAAACATTTTAATTGACAGTAATTTTATGTATTTATGAGGTACAATGTAAAGTTTTGATACACATATTGACTGAAGAAAGATTAATTCAAGCGAGTTACTATATTCCTCATATTAATTACACTTTGTACTGAAAATATTTAAATTCTACTCTTTTTGGCAATGTACAAATACACATTATTATTAACTGTTGACAATGTAAAAATACACGTAATTATTAACTGTGGTCACCATGCTGTGTAATATATCACCAAAACTTATTCTTTCTTCCTAACTAAAACTCTAAACCCCTTGACCAACATTTCTTCTTTCCCCATCATTCCATTCTCTCAGCTTTTGGTAACTGGTTCTAATTTCTTGCTTCTATGAGTTTGACTTTTTTTTTTTTAATTCCACATGTAAGTGAGATCATGCATTGTTTGTCTTTCTGTATTTGGTTTATTTTAATAGCATAATGGCCTCTAGGTTTTTCCATGTCACAAATAATACAATTATTTTTTAAGACTATATAGTTCCCTTTTTGCTTATTTCTCTCTATTCACCAAATGAAATAAAAAGCTTCAAATTTCTGCGACCAGCAGTTAGCATAATGACTATGTCGGTGGACTCCCATGTAGGTGACCGTGGTTCAAGTCCCAGACCTTAAGGCTTAAACTCATGCTGGGTGCCTGTGCATGCATGCCCAAGATCCCAAGAAGAGAATGGAGGAGAAGGGATTGCGGCATGACCATCTCACCTGGGGAGTGATTTCTCGCTTTCTGTCTCTGTCTTTCTGGTGAGCACATGTGCCCTATAGCAAAAATCTCTCAAAAAAAAGTTTCAAATTTCAAAATATGTGGTTAGTTGTATAGTACATACATTTTTCTTTTAATTCTACTAATTGTTAGGAACTTGATTTTTTTTTTTTTTTTGGAGAGGTTTTTTCTATAGGGCGCATGCACTTCGCCAGAAAGATCAGAGAGAGACAGAGATAGAAAGCGAGAAATCTCCCCCGCCCCTGTGGGACGGCTACAGCACAATCACTTCTCCTCCATTCTCCTCTCGGGATCTTGGGCATGCACACACACGTGCCCAGCATGAGTTTAAGCCACAAGGTCTGGGACTCGAACCGTGGTTAGCTACGTGGGAGTTCAGTGACAAAGTCATTATACTACTACTGGTCCCAGGAACTTGATATATAAGACATTGAAATAAGTCTACCATACTAGATCATAGTTGAAGTTTAACAAACATGTTGTAACTCAAATTTCTGGGGGGAAATATTAATTTCATATACAATTTATAGTATGAAGACAGCAAAATGTGATTATATTGCACAATTTTTATTCTGAATTTTGACTTTTAGAATCAGAGTGAGATGTTAGGAGGGTGTGATATTTAAGAATGCAGAGTTCTTTAAATGTATTAAGCATAAATAAAAGAAAGGGAAAGTAGAAAAGTAAGCAACTGTAGGAAGAAATTAATTTGGAGGAAAAAAACATCTATTCTAAGCTTAAAACTTATGTATCAATAACAGGTTAGTGTTTTAACTACACATTATCCTAAATAAATATATATTAATAGCATTTTTCATTGTAAAACATAGATATTTGTGTCAATTTTATCTTTATTGTTTGGTACTCTGATCCCTTTCACAATCTGACCATTATGACCCTGTATATGGACTTGATAGGAGAACTTCATGTGCTGACTGAAAAGAGGTAATGTGCCAGCTGGTGGTATGGTGGGTAAGATGGCTGGATCCCACATGGCCAACTGCATGGTTCAAGTCCTGGACCCAGTGTCTTGAAAACATGTCGGACATATGTGAATATGCACAAAATCCCAAGAGGAGAATGAAGGAGAAGGAATTCTTGCATGGCCATTCACCCGGGAGGGTGCTTTCTCTCCTCTCACTCTCTTTCTCTGATGAGTGCACACCCTCTGTAGCAAAAATTAAAAATTAAATTAAAAAAAGAAAGGAGACCATAAATACTGTTCCTGTAACTAACTCCCCTTACTAGTTCTCACAAAATGCTAAATAGTGCTAAGAATAGTACAGCAAAGTCATTGAAATCAACATAATTTTAATGAAGAGAATTTATTCTCCAAGTCTAATGATGAAACAGCCTTTAAAATGCAGAGGCAGGTACTATCTTACCGAAAAACTAAGTTTTGTTATAGAAACATCAGAGTTATCTAATATGATATTGAGATCACTATAACTGATTATTCAGATAACATTCTCAAAGTTTTATTTCATTTTTGTTTTCTGTTTTTAAGAAAACCGTAAATAGGCAGTTGAATATTTCTAAACTTGTCCCAGTTACATATTTGAATGATTAAGAAAATTTTGTACTTGTACTCTATTTTTGACAAAAAGTTAAAGTATCAAAACTGAGCTCCTATACAAAGTTTTCTATAAATATTTCATATATCACTACTCAATGAACCTGACTGCTATCAAGGAGAAATAATTCTAATGTTAATACATAAAAAGCATCATAGTTGTAGTTCTATCATTATGGCTTAGGTTAACCACCCAGAAAACATATTGTCTGTTCAGTCACCAATATTTGACTTTAATTTGTTGATCTATATAGGTCTTACACGCCCTTTTTTATGAAATTCTGTATGCTTCCTAAAAGTTTCAAGAAAGTCTGCAAGTTTCAAATATCTTCTATTATCAGACACACAACACATGAGTACTTTCTCAGTAATAATGGGATAACAAATCGTGTGCTGTGAGCAAAACGGCATAGGTCATTCGCAACAAAACAGTTTTATTAGAGACAATTAAAATCTATACTGAAATATTTTTTCATATAAATCATCTGAGTAAATCAGATATTTCAATGAACTAATTTAGAATAGCCGTTGGTCCATAAACAAAATTAAGTTGACCTAAAAGCCATCTCCCTATCATCAAGTATATAACTAAGCCACAATTGATTTATGTCCTTAATATAATTATGGAAGAATTCAAGGTTCATGTTATTTTTTAAAACTCTAAACTAGTCAGAAGATATAGAATTTTTTTTTTACAGAAATGTTTATTTAATGAACATTTAGACTTTTTAGAAGAAAAATAACAGTTTGGACTAAATTAGTTGAATGTTTCCAAGTGAGCTATAAAATGAAAAAAATTATTTCCCACCAGAGCCTAAATCATAAATCATTTTTCAAAGAAATCAATATACATCTTTTGTGTCTGGAATTTCAGTCCCTTATATAATACATCTTCCTAAAACAAATGGAACTATCATATACCCTTGCTGATGGAAAACTAATACTAGGTTATACTTCGGATAACTCATTTATAACATTTTTCTACTTATTGCTTTATATCCTCTAAAGCTTCATTTTTATATTCCACTGGTAATTTCTAAGGAGAGAAAATCTGTTCTAAACCATTAGCTTTGTGTATTAGAAAATATATACACTATGTATTACAGCAGTTTTTTTTAAGTCTATTAGAATCAATCAATAAAAGTATTGCATAAGATTTGCAATGCCTGAACTAGTCTTTAATAATAATTTTTTAAAGCACTCATATAGATCTAATTGACATTTATGACTTTTTTAATGGTTAGATTTGCTGTAGAAAGGGAAATAACAATAGGGTAGGATTACATGACTCTTGTATTTTCACCTCTAGCTGTTAAATAAAGTCGTGTTATTTATATTGAGACAGGATTAGGACTGTGTTTGTGGGGGTATCTAAACACTTACATCTAAGAACCTAGAGTCTAAGAGAAAATAATTCTAACACAAGATAACAGCTACAATCACCAGAAAATCAGTATATGAAGAGTTATGGAAGTACAGAGGGAAGAAAGATTTTATCCTGTTTGGGAGGAGCAAGATGAGGACAAAATGACCAGAATTGGATCTTAGAGGATAAGCAAAAGAACCAGGGTCAAAGAACATAGAATAGATTTTTTGTAGCAAACAATGCCTAGTGACATCTTACAGAAGAGAATACTGAAAAATACCAGTTTGTGAAATATCACTGTACTAGCGATATTACACAAATAACTGCAGCCTCAGTGAAGCAGGAAGGGGCAGGATATGCACAGTGTTCTGTGAGAGAGGAGATGGGAAGGTAGGAGACCTGTGGCAGAGACACAGAAAGACTTGGTAACTGCCTTATAAGCCAGAAAGAATGGATGGAAGTTTCATGAAGCTCAGAATGATAGTTATGCTCCAGTATGACTTTCAACAGTCATGACAAAAAGAATACCCATGATTGAAAGTAGCATTCCCACTGCGGTAGCTACAGTAATAAATAGCTACACGTGAAGATAACCAAGACAGGATCACAGTTTACTTCATTGTATTATATATCACTGCCCTAGTCTTCTTATCTTAGTCTTCTTTGCAGGTTTATTTTGTACATCATCACTGTTTAATATTGGAATGTCCTAGGGCTTAGTTCATAGTGAGATTTCTTTTCCAGTTATACTTACTCTCTTCATGCCCTTTTCCATTCTCAGGGCATTAAATGCCACCCTCGTGCAGATGAATCCTGAAATAATATCACTTACCTGGAAATATCACCTATACCCAGAGTTGCCTATTTGACATGTTCATTTCAGTCCTTAGGAGACTTTTTAATTCAGTGTATTTTAAACTAGTGTCCTGAACATCAACCACTTCTCTGCTCTTAAGACTGTGCCACTTGATGTTTTCTTGATCTGGTTGCCGGTTGCTCAAAAATCTTGCAGACATTCGGTACTTTTTTTTTTTTTGCATCCAACATCCAGTTTATCTAGTGGGATTTATCCCAAGGATACAAATAAATATGTGCAAATCTGTAATGTATTATACCACACTACAGAATGACAGATAAAAATCATATGATAATCTTAATAGATGTAGAAAAAGCATTTGATGAAATTCAACATTCTTTTTAGGATAAAACTCTTGAAGTAAAGAAATGAATAAATACATAATAAAATACATATAAGGCAAGACCCCAGCTAACATATTCAGTGGTGAAAAACTGAAAACTTTTTCTCCAAGAACAGGAACAAGATAAGGGTATACTCATTTTCTCATGTGAATGCAATATATTACTTGAAGTTCTAGCCAGAGTACTTAAGCAAGAAAAAGACACAAAAGACAAGTGGATTCCAAAAAGTGAAAGTAAAATGATCTGTTTGTAGACAATGACCTTACGTATAAAACTATAGACTCCACACACAAAAAATTTTAGAACTATAAACAAATTTAATAAAATCTCAGAATACAAAAATCCACATACAAAAATTAACTGTGCTTTTATACACTAACAATTAACTATCCCTAATAAAAGAAAAATAAATGAGTAAAACAATAGCATCAGAAAGAATAAAATATTTAGAGATACGTTTAAGCAAGGAAGTAGAAATCTATACATACATTGAAAACTAGAGGAAATTAATGAAGAAATTAAAGTAAATAGAAATTAATGGACACTTATCTGGCATTCATGGATTGGAAGGATATTGTTAAGATGTTCATGTTACACAAAGCTATCTACAGATTCAATGAAATTTCGATCAAAATTCTAACGACAATTTTTACAAAATGTTTAGGAAAAAAGAGTCTTAAAATTTGTCTGTAGACACAAAAGACCTCAAATAGCCCAACCAGTCTTGAGGAAGAACAAAACTAGAGGCATCACACTTCCTGATTTCAAATTATTTTACAAACTTATAGTAATTAAAACAGCATATGATGCTAGCATAAAAACAGACACAAAGAGAAACAGAATAGACTAGAAAGCCCAGAAATAAACCCACACGTGTATGATCAATTAATCCTTTACAAAGTTGTCAGGATATGTAGTGCAGAGAGGATACTCTCTTCAGTAAATAATTGAGTTGGGAAAACTGGATATCCACATCCAAAAGAATTAAATGGGACCTATATCTTACACAATACACAAAAATTAACTTAAAATTAATTAAAGTCTTAAATGTAAATTTTGAATCTAAAAAACTCCTGGAAGAAAACACAGACGATGGCTTAATGATTAAGGCAACTGGATCTCATATGGCCAACCATATGATTCAAGTCCTGGACCAATGACTTAAGAAATATGCTGAGTGCATGTGCATTAGTGCCCAAGAATCCCCAAATGAGGGAGAGATGGAGGAGAGATTATGACATCACCATGGGAGTGCTTGGTGCTTTCTCACATTCTCTCTCCTCTCTCTCTCTCTCTCACTCCCTCCCTTTCTCTCCCTCTATCTCTCAAGTGAGCACATGTGCCTTCTGGTAAATTTTAAAAAATGAAAAGAAAAAAGAGCAAAAACTGCTTGACATTGGTCTTGGCAATGTTTTTGTGGCCATGACACCCAAAACACAAGGAACAAAAGCAAAAATAAACAAGTGGAATTATATAAAAATAAAAAATCTTCTATACAGTCAATCTACAGAATGGAAGAAAATATTTCCAAAACATTTATCTAAAAAATATAAGGAATTTATACAATTCACTGCAGAAAAACAAGTAACAGATTAAAAATGGGCAAAGGACTTTAATAAACACTTTTCTAAAGAAGTATACAAATGGTCATTAGATATCACATGAAAAGGTACTCAATATCTGTATTCAACAGGGAAAAGCAAAGCAAAACCACAATGAGTTATCATTTCATTGCCGTTGGGATGAGTACTGTAAAAAAGATAAGCAGTAAGTGCTAACCAGGGTGTGGAGTAAAGGGATTCTTTATATATTGTTGGAGGGAATGGGAATACAACTATTAGAGAAAATTAAATGTTAGTTCCTTAAAAAATTAAAAATAAACTACAAAATGATCCAGTGAGCCCTCTTCTGAATATGTACACAAAGGAAGTAAAACCACAGGACCAGCAGTTGGCGTAATGGCTATGTTGTTGGATTCCCAAGTAGTAAACCATGATTCAAGTCCCGGCCCCATGGCTTAAAACTCACGCCAGGCACGTGTGTATGCATGCCCAAGATCCCGAGAGGAGAATGGAAGAGAGGGGATTCCGCCATGGCCATCCCTCCTGGGGGTGATTTCTCACTTTCTGTCTCTCTGCCTCTGTCTGTTCTTTGCAACATTATCCACCGTAGCCAACATATGGAAATAACCTAAATGTCCTTCAATGGATGAATAAAGAAAATGTGGTATGTGTGTGTGTGTGTGTGTGTGTGTGCAATATATATAAAACAAAATATTATTCAACCAAATAGAAGAAGAAAATCCCGCCATTTGCAAAAACATGGATGAACCTTGAGGACACTATGCTAAATGAAATAAACAACACAGAAAGACAAATATTGTATAAAATCACTTATTTGTGGAATCTAAAAATGTTAAATTTGTAGATGTAGAATGGTAATTCCTAGGAAGTTAGTGATGATGGGATAATAGATGCTGACCAAATGGTGTAAATTTTCAATAACAAGATGGATAAATTCTAGGGCTCTAGTGTACAGTATGGTGACTATAGTTAATAATATTCTTTCATATACTTGAAATTTGCTAAGAGTACAGATCTTAAGTAGTCTCATATCTCTCTCATACACAAATGGTAGCAATGTGACGTGACAAACGTTCACTTAGCATGACTGTAGTAATCAGTTCACACTGCATACATACATCGGATCATCAGATCATACACCTAACAAATATCACATACACAACGTTTCTCTGTTGAGAAAGAAAATTCTATATATTCGAGGGAAATGAGAATGATTTCTATTCATTTAATATGGAAACATGTATCTGCTCTGCTAATTTATATTACCAGTCTGGTCCTACTAGCATTTGAGCTTTCAACTTTTATTGTAAGCTGTGCTAAAAAGCTCAGGCTATGAAGACTCGCTGTATTAAATAGAATAACTTCAGGAAGACAGGAAGCCTAAGCTGTGCTTGGCATCCAGTTATTAAGCAGGTGATGGAAGTTTTAATCTGCCAGGAGAGTATAGACAGAGTCAAAATTTTTGTCAGGAAATGTTGGTCTTAGTCTTGACCTTGTCATGATCTAATTACATGATCTTTAGTGAGTTGCTTATTCTCAGGCATTAAGCTTGGGATGTTTGTTTTGTTTGTTTGTTTGGTGGTGTGGCTGTTTAATTTGTAAAATGAGCAAGTAGAGTCATCTCTATTCAGATGTCCCTAGTTCTATACTTTTTAAGTGATTGATTCTCCCTTACATTTTCTCATGTTCTAGGCACATTCATATTTTCCAGGTATCATAATAATAAGAACACAATGTGAATCTAATCTGCTATGCAGACTGCAAATCAGAGAAAAATAATTCTAGTTATTATACATGGTTTCTCTCCCACTAGGCCTAGGCAATATATTTTACATGACTGATAGAGATTATTCAGAGAGATTCAGAATAGCCCAAATTATTCATGTTGTCAAGCTTTTAGCACTTCTTTGGGGTTCTGTTCCTAGTCACTGTTGAACAGATTTTTAGTTTAGTTTTGTTTTGTTTTGTTGTTATTGTTTGTATAGGAAGATAAAGTTTCTTTTGCTCAATTTCCTCCTATTTCTTTTCAATATTCTCTTTTAGATTGGGGCGCAGTCTCCTTCCTATCTTGGTGCTTACAGTCTTCAAAGATTTTACAGTAATGTGCCATGCTATAGTAGCTTTCAAAGCTAATTTCAAACCCCTAGAGCTTCATGGAAATTCTGTTGCTTATATTTTCCCAGAAAGGTAGGATGTAAATCAGGTTATTAATATTTCAAATCTAGCTTCATGATGCCATATTTAAAATTCCATTTTGTTCTAAATAGAATAAATTCCCTCACATATTCCACTTCAAAATGGTAAAAATTCTAAGGAAACTGAAAAGTCATACCTCTTGCTGTGTCATTTTTCACCACTTAATGGAAAAAAAATTGTCACCCACCTAGTAACAGAGTTTGCTGTTTCAGAAAGCCTAATCCAACTGGCATTTTTTTCTATTTTTTTATTTCACACTATGCATACTCTCCTAATTTTACTTTCATTATAAATCTTCCTTATTTTTATGTTTCCTGAAATATAATTTTCTTTACTATTTATTGCTACTACACTCCCCTCATCTCTCAACTATTTAGCTCTCTATTCTAGGGTATTTTATTACATTTTACTCATTTTATAAACTCTGTCCATTTATAGCATGAGGCTCATTTTCTCCCTTATTCTTGTGAAAGGTAGATGATACTGATCTGTCATAAGTAAATTTTATAAATTTATGTCTTTCCTCTTTTTTCTCAGAAAAAAAAAACATGGTAATTCTCAGTATTATTGCAGCATGTTTCATTTTATAACTCACAGATTTAAAAAAAAATTATCTGGTATTTATAAGAAGCTATTAAAAAAAATAAAAGGTGGCATCCATTTCAAAAGAAAATTAAAAATTGGGTTCATAAGCAATTATACCCAGCAACAGAAAACTAACTACTGTCCTTCTTAGAAATAGTTAATCTGGTTATGGGATGGCTCAACCAACACATAGTATGAGCATCTTTCATTTGGACTTCTTTTGTTGTTTGTAAGGCAGGAAGCATCAACTAGACCTACATTTCAGTCAACCCCTTTCAGGCTACATAGAGTTTTGAATGTAATGGGAACATGATAGACTTTAATAAATGTTAGTTTCTCCTTTGTTGTAACTTGATTTATTTTTCATACATTTATTTTCCTTTTCAGGTAGTGGCTGTTTGTTTTTCACATTGGCAAAGAAGAAAATGTAGAAGATACCTCCAGTTGTTAAGAATATGAAAGAAATAAAACTCTGATTACTGCCAGAAGACAAGTTACATACATTTTCCAGAGG
Source organism: Tupaia belangeri chinensis (assembly GCF_000334495.1). NCBI lineage: Eukaryota > Metazoa > Chordata > Mammalia > Scandentia > Tupaiidae > Tupaia > Tupaia belangeri. The sequence continues at coordinate 1,522,244 of NW_006159990.1, read as the reverse complement.
GTAGTCTGGAAAATGCATTATGATTTAAATTGTGCATATGCTTTAGTACAACATTTGAAATTCCAGCGATTTGTCTTCAGGAAAGTCTCAAATATGAAGATACACAAAAAATTATAAGTGCTGGCGGGCGTGTGGTGAAAGGGGAACTCTCTTACACTGCTGGTGGGAATGTAAATTGGTCCAGCTACTATGGAAAACAACTTGGAGAGTCCTCAAAAATCTACAAATAGAACTACCATATGATCCAGCAATCCCACTCCTTGGTATCTACCCAAGGACAGAAGAATTCTTAATTGGAAAAGTTCTTGCACATTGATGTTTATTGCAGCATTATTCACAATTGCTAAGACATGGAACCAACCCAAATGCCCACATACAGATGAATGGATTGAAAACTGTGGCACAGGGACCAGCAGTTAGCATAATGGCTGTGTCACTGGACTCCCATGTGGTGGACCGTGGTTCGAGTTCTGAACCCAGTGGCTTAAACTCACGCTGGGTGCGTGCCCAGAGTCCTGAGAGGAGAAGGGATTGTGGCGTGGCCATTCCCCCTGGGGCGTGATTTCTCACTTTGTCTCTGTGTCTCTCTCTCTTTCTGGAGAGTGCACGCACCCTATAGCAAAAATCTCTCCAAAAAAAGAAAAACAAAAAACAAACCAAAAAAACCTGTGGCACATATACTCTATGGAATACTACTCAGCCATAAAACACAACAAAGCCCTGGCTTTTGACAGAAAGTGGATGAATATGGAATATTTACTGCTGAGTGAAGCAAGCCAGGCTATGAAGAAGAGACTTTGTATGTCTCTACTCAATATATACCAAGTGTCCACACTCTGTAACCAAAAGTGAATGACTAAAGGATACAGAAACATAGTAAATGGTTGTGAAAACCAGATACAGTGTAAGAAGAGGAAGGGTGAAGGAGTTGAGTCTGAGGAAGGATATTAAGGAGCAAAATAGAGAGGCAAAGCATTTATGGGACAAAGAAATGGGTTATTAGTTGAAGATAACTTTATAGTATTGTCAACTGGACTGGTGAGAAATGTACACATGTCGGAATATTCACTTTGCAAGCTAAATAATGTGATTGAATGTATAAAAGAAAATGAAATAAAAAATAAATTTAAAAATAGCTTGTATTATAATACTGAAAAATTACAAACAACTTGTCTTTCAAATAAATAAATAGGGATTTATTTAAGTGAACTAGAGAATTGTTATATGTCATTACTAAAATAATTTTGTAGTTTTATTTTCTTTGACATAATAAGATGCCCAAGACATGATAATGACAGAGGGAAGGAAATTAACTTACAAAACATCATGAACTAATTTTTGTTAAATTGTTTGTAGAAAAAATGTACACATGCTTACATGAATAAAAAAACTAAAATATCTGGACCAGCAGGTGGCATGGTGCTTGGGGCATTAGACTCCCACGTGGTTGACAGCAGTTCAACTTTCAGACATTGTGGATTGCTTTCTCACTTTCTCTCTCTCTCTCTCTCTCACTCTATGTCTATCTTCCCCTTGTGAGTGAATGTGCCTTGTAGCAAATTAAAATGGTAATAGTAATAAATAAAACTGATTAAATAATTGTTAATTAAAAAATCTAAAATATCCAGGAAAAAGGCTTAACCAAGAAATACATTATTTTTTGAAAAACACACATTTTAATATTTAGTCATCTACTCATTTATTGAACAAATACCAGGAGCTTGCTTTGTTAGAGATGATTTGTCTAGTTACTGGGAACAGGAAATGAAGAAAGAAGAGAGAGGCATAACTTGAAAAGGACAGTGAATGTGTGGATGTGCCTATTGAGGTTCCTGATTTTCCTCCACTCCCACAGGATGTTGAGTCTTACTGGAAAGGATATGTTTTCTTTCTCTTTCATGGGGATTCAGACAATCATCAGAGGATAAAACAGGAAAGGTCTAAGGAAAGGTAGGTAAGTTCGCTGATTTATTAAAGAACAAGGAGCAGGAGATACTGATGATAAGACTGCTAGTCCCCAGGATTCTCTTGACTCCGCTCTGCTTCATGACTTCTTCAGCAGAGCTGTGCCTTTGAAAGCCATAGTTCTTGGCCTGCTGTTGTGGCGCAGCAGTAACAAAATGCTCCCCTGATGCTGGGCTACATGTGAGGGTACCAAGTGTGCATCCCAAGATCTCCCTGGCTCTTACAAGCCCATGGTCCTGATTGGCTGGACTAGGAGAGAATCACAGATGAAGATCCTGTTGGGGACTTCCCTCACTCTCTCTCTCTCTCTCTCTTTCAAAATCAATGAAAATAAATTTTTAAAAAGCCACCATTTCCACAAAGCTGCCCTTCCTTTGCAACATCAATTTCTATGAGCCCCAGCAAACCATTTTGTTTCTGTTATCTGTTGGGCTTTCTTTTTCTTCAAGTGCAGGCCTCTGAGGCTTGATGTTCCTTGTCAGTCCTTAACCCTTACTACACTTCTGTGAGGAATTCCTTCATCAGTATCTTAGCTGAAACTTTCTAAGTGATTTCCGTATGCATGTAAATTTCTTATGTTTTAAAACTGCAGTCTGCATGATCTATCAATAATATGAAAACATACAGAAAAACTTCCAGAGAAACGCATGAACAAGTGAAGAAAATTTGTTTTTCAGAACTACAAATAAGATACATTTTCTTAATCTGTTCTATTTCTGATTTTTTAAAAAAATAAACACATTTCTTTAATGATAAAATAGTGTTAAACTATTTGGACCTAAAATGGCTGTTGTACTCCCACACTTGGATTCCCATGGATAAGCTGAAATTGTACATGTTAGGCTGTTTTCCTGATCTGGTCATTAAGTTTCAGCCAATCACAATAACATTTCAGTCAATCACAACACCTTTTAGATGACTGACAACTTTTATACAGCCTACTATCCAGCTGTAACCAATACAATTACTTCTCTACCTCACTCCCTCACTTTTGTTTTTGTACATCATTCTCCCTTTTCTGCAAACTTCACTTTCCCTTTCCACAAACTTATATACCCCATGACCACACAGCTAGCTGGAGTCCCTTGGAAACCACTTTAAGGGAGACTCACTGATTCGAATCAGGTTAAGATTTGCTCAGTTATGGGACCAGCAGATGGAGTAATCTTTCCATCACTGAACTCCCATGTAGTTGATTGCGGTTTGAGTCCCAGACCTAGTGCTTAAAATGCTCACAGGGCATCTATGTTTGGGTGCCCAAAATCCCAAGAGGAAAATGAAGGAGATGGGATTACAGTGTGGCCATCCCCCCTGGGGGGGGGGGTGTAACTTCTCGCTTTCTTTCTCTCTGTCTTTCTCTGTCTCTCCAGCAAGCACACACACCCTACAGCAAAAATCTCTCTTAAAAAAAAAAAAAGATTTCCTCAATTAAACTTCACTCAATTAAATTGGGTGTTTTTTTCTTTTAATAATAGAAAATATGGGACCAGCAGATGGTGTCAATGTTGTATCGCTGGACTCCCACAGAATCGACTGCAGTTCAAGGCCCAGACCCATTGGCTTAAAACTCACATGCTTTCTGTCTCTCTGTCTCTCTAGTGAGCACATGCACCCTATAGCAAAAATCTCTCTAAAACAAGTTCAATAAGTAGATGAGTTTATTTTAAATATGTCCTTCTTTTTAAAAAGTACATTAAGTTCCCTTTTTTATGACCTTAAATTAATTATTAATTGTGGGAACCAGCAGTTAGCGTAATGGCTATGTCACTGGACTCCCACATAGTCGACCGCGGTTCCTGTCCCGGACCCGGTGGCTTAAAACTCACGCCAGGCGCGTGTGCGTGCGTGCCCAAGATCCCGAGAGGAGAATGGAGGAGAAGGGATTGCGGCGTGACCATCCCCCCTGGGGGGTGATTTCTCGCTTTCTGTCTCTATGTCTCTGTCTGGCGAGCGCACGCGCCCTACAGTGAAAATCTCTTCAAAAAAAATTAATTATTAATTGTTTAATGAGTTTTTTTAATAGAATGATTCCTAGTCTTATTGATACACATCCAAATAAATATCTTGCCAGAAATTGTTTTTACCTTCACTTTGAGCTGAGATCTTTCTGCTCTTGAAAGGGAATGACGTGAGATCCAATTTTGTCTCTGTTCTTTGGGGAACAGAAGCTTTAGTACATTACCACTAAAAATGTTTTCTTCAAGTGTAATTGGGGCAAGTTTTTCTCTGCTCTTCGTGTGTGTGCGTGTGTGTTTAAAGAGCTCAATTAATGTACTTCTGGGATCTTAATGTTTTTCTCACTTTCTCACTAAGAAGGTGAAGTGACTTTCCCAATTGGAAAAGTGGAAATAATAACTAGACATCCTCCACCCTCTTGTTTTCTATTGTTTTCCAGCTCCTGCAGAAACTATCAGTCCTCCTCTGTCTTGCATGCTGGTAGCTGTACGTAAGTCACCTCTGGTGAGGGTATGAGAGACCTGTCCCAAGACCTGCCTCCAGAGTTTTCTATAAATAGATAAAAGTCTGTCTAATTCCAAGATTTCAGAGCAAGTCCGTCTTGCTAATAGACCTACCACCACAGTCTGCTTCTTGTTCTCTAGCAATGTAAAGGTGATGTTTTGCTTACATATTCTCTCTTGTTCTATTTCTCAAATAATTTAGAAGTCATTTGGAAAAAAGATGATATTTATTGGTGGCCTCCTCAGAAATCCTAGCAATTTATGGTTCTTGTACAGCGATAGCTGGTTGGTTCGAGTTTTGCTATACATCTCCCTAATTTTAGATGCCAAAAGGCTTCATACCATTCTTAAACAGTCCATGGTAATATCTTGGAGAATGCAGCAGGTTAAAGAGTAAAGAACACAGTGTGAAGATCATTTAGGACACTGTTAGCCACACTTGTTGGGACTAAGAACGTAGTGATTAAGTTATACATAGGATGTCCCTTTTCTCTAATCCTTTTAGCCCTGGAGTGCCAAAAAGTAATTGGCAAAATAAGGACCAAGGACAGTTATTCCCCCTTAAGTCTTCTTTTTGTTTGTTTTATTAAGTCTATTTTTGACATTACTTAGTGATGCAGACTTACAAGTGGGGTAATGAGGTCATCTTAATCTAACAGATATTTTTCTCTTAACATCAGAATTGTAAATTAGCGATACTGTTGCATTGCAAGTTCTTCGTATCTTAAGCATTAGTCATTCAAATAATTTTGAGGTCTTTTATTAGTAATTCTATTAATTCCATTTGAATAGATCTTCATTTCATGAGTCACTGTGCACCCTTCTTTTATTCTTTCATGAACTTATTTTAATGCACTAATTTTGTATCGATTTATATTCAGTTATTGTCATTAATGATATATTTTACTGTTATATTAATTATATAACCTGTTAATAAGCCTCTGCTGAAGGTAAGTCATTAATTCATCTCTTTCAAACTCCATGAAAAACTGATAAGCTGTGTTGACAATTTGCCAACAGAAAATCAGCATGAAACATACTTCACACCATATAGTGAAGTATGATCATTTTTGTCATTGATGGAGGAGAGACTTTTTATCTATTTTACAGAGGTCTTTTCAGTATCCAACATATGTCAAGCACTGCACTAGTTTTTGGCTTATATTTCTAGGCTTTCATAGAAAGAAATATATGCATTAATTGAGCAATCATACAAATAGCTGTGTAATTATCAACTGTGGAAAACACTGCACTGTATGACTAGGGCTGTCAGGGAAATGTAGAAAGCCTTAGTAGACAGCCCACTGTTAATAAAAATTTTCAGCTTCCAAAATTTACCTCTTGCCTCTTAGTTGAACTACCACATGAACTTACAATATGTATAATTAACTCTTTCTTCAAAATTCATCCAAAAACAGTTGTGTGAAGAAAACTTTATTTTTCAATAGTACAAGCATTATGATCCAAAAGTCAGGACACTTGAGCTTTAACTATGAAATTCCCCAAACACCAACAGGAAACTTAAGAAAGAAATTTTACCTCTGTGGGCCTTAGTTTATTTGCTTGCAAAATAAAGGTATTGAACCAGTTCATATCAGAGACTTCGTCAATCAAAATAATCTCTGGTTCTGTCATTTAAGAAAAAATACTCTCAATTACTAAAGAATATGCCTTTATCTGCAGAAGTTACCTGCAATACATAAGCTACAGGAATATTGTCATTAAATAAAAAGACAGAAGTAGACCCTTTTGTCCTTCATTAAAATAATTTTGTAACTGTGTAGACCTAATACATGAGATAAAAATAGAATCTACTTCTGGTTTTAAATATAGCACCTGATTATCCTGGGATGTAGTTTTCTAAAGATACATCTGTTCCTTAATGAAATCTTGTGTAAAGTATACTAAATAATGACTAAATGCTAAATTAAATTAATCTATATATGTAGTATCTTCCCCAGAAGTTTTTTTTCTCTTCCCCAACAAATGTAAGTATACCTGTCCTACGCATTTCTGGAAATATTCCATTTCCTAAAAGCACACAGACTATTGATAATTGCCTATTTGATAATGTCTTTCTTCCCACTAGATGTATCTTATTATCTTATTAACTGCTCTATTAATTTCATTTTTGCTATTGCAACAACCAGCAAAACTTGTTTGAATCTAGGTATAGCAAATCTATTTCTTTTTTTTTTTTTTTTGAGAGGTCTTTGTTTTTTTGTTTTTTTTTTTAAGAGGTTTTCGCTATAGGGCACGTGCGCTCACCAGACAGACAGAGAGAGACATAGAGACAGAAAGCGAGAAATCACCCCCCAGGGGGGATGGTCACACCGCAATCCCTTCTCCTCCATTCTCCTCTCGGGATCTTGGGCACGCACGCACACGCGCCCGGCATGAGTTCTAAGCCACCAGGTCCGGGACGCGAACCGTGGTCGACTACGTGGGAATCCAGCGACACAGCCATTACGCTAATTTCTGGTTCCCACAAATCTATTTCTTGTTCAAGATGTTATGTCAATAGACTTTGTCTAACATTCAGCTGAGCTTGGCTAAATATGACTACAAGCTGTTAATTAGGTTCAGATATTCTCCCCATATTTCTCTTTCTGGAGAAATGGACTACAAGGGACAAGCTTTTATGGTAAAAGGCAATAATGTAAGATGGAACAGAAACTCATGGTCCTTCTTAAACATCATATAAGAATGATCATACTATCTCTTCTTCACTCATTTCATTGGTCAAAGCAATCACATACATAATCTCAAAAATCCATGGAGTGGAAAGTACTCTGCCCACTTTGCTTGGAGAAGGAGAATGAATGGCTGAAGAGTAATGAAGTCTGTAACAGCTGGCTTGCCCTCACCACAGAGCACAGTCCCCAGCACATGTGGATTCCTACTTTTAAAAATTTAATTCATAAAGCTGGATAACCTGTCATTCATTTTCCACAACAGCCTATGTTCTCATGTCTATCTTTTCAAATACAAATATTCTTTTTCACTCATATGATAATAAGACTTGATGACATTAACTTTTCCCAAATTCAGTATAAACCAAGGAATAATTTACCATTGCACCCCTAGTCTCTAGTTCAGTGCTTTCAACTATTCAATGCTCAATAAGATTTTTAGATAATGAATAAATAAATTAATTAATCTGTAAGTCAAATGTCATCTACTTTTGTTGTTGTTACAAACAATAAAACAAAACTAAGATTGAAATATAGTTAAGTGATAACTCTTAGGACTTTTTAGCATAATTTTCTATATAATTTAAGAAAGTAATTTATTCCTTTTGTGAACTTACTAAATTTCCTAGTAGGCTGGCTAGAAATAGTTTTGGACGTCAAATATAGCCTCCTAGGATTATGTGGGTACCATGGAAATGGCCTTAGAAACAAATAAATTTTAATATTCATGCTTCAAGAATACTTATCATTATTTTAAAGTTTAATATTTAATTTCTCATTGGGCTATCTTACTATTGTATATAGTAGTTACCGTTCATTGAAAATATTTTCCACATTCCTAATAGGCCCACGTCTTTATTTGATATACTAAAGAAAATGAGGAACCGTTTCTACTCTTCAAGGCTTGTTATCTGTTTAAGTAGATATGCCACATTTCAAAATAGCTACAGCAATATCTGACAAGTACTAAATGAGGGAAACATAAAACTAGGAATTCAGAGAAGGGAGATAACTTCCTACAAGAATGATTTTTTTTAAATCTCATGAAAGAAGTAGAATTTAAATGAACCTTAGAAAATGAGTATGATTTTTATAACTGAATTAAAGACAGAGGGTGTTTTAAAAAATATAATTAAAAAGTAAAAGGTACAACCCAACAATATCAAGAAAGCCAGAGTAAAGGTTATATAATAAATTACATACAAGGATAAAGGACATATAGTGTATGAAGACATAAAACAATAAATAAATAACCCTAGTTGGATTTGTAAGCATTGAATTGCCAAAAAAGTTTTTTATTACTGAAGGTATCAGAATGAAAGTATATATATATATTGTAGTGAGACCATTTCCCCTGGGAAGTGATTTCTCACTTTCCCTCTCACCATTTCTGTCTCTCTTTCTGGTGAGTGCATGCAAAAATATGTGTGTGTGTGTGTGTGTGTGTATATATCCATAGGTATATATTGTTATTTTTAAAAGTGTAATTTTAGGCCAATTAATTTGGCAAAAAGCATAGGCAATGGATTAGAAGGATTTTTCCATCATCATGGTCTGAGATAGCTATAACTAAATGAAGGTTGAGGAGGATTACAGTGTTGTAAAGACAGCCTAGGGAGTACAAAGTCAGATGTATTGCACTTAAAACAGAGAGCAGCCAAGGTTATTGTTATTTTTAAAAGTGTAATTTTAGGCCAATTAATTTGGCAAAAAGCATAGGCAATGGATTAGAAGGATTTTTCCATCATCATGGTCTGAGATAGCTATAACTAAATGAAGGTTGAGGAGGATTACAGTGTTGTAAAGACAGCCTAGGGAGTACAAAGTCAGATGTATTGCACTTAAAACAGAGAGCAGCCAAGGTTTAGTTTTTGGCTGTAGAATTCAGATCAGAAAAGACTAAGACCAGAGCACTGAAAAAACATCCAGTCAGGCGAAGACCTGAAATTTGGAAACAGCATCAAGGTCAATGGTTATTTACCACAACCATGGGCATGATCCTCAAGTCTAAACAAATGCAAAAGACACAGCTGAGGGACAGGATATGAGTATCATTAGAGAGAGTCCAAACTAAATAGGGCATCCAGACCACAGACTCTAGAAGAGAGAGGCTATAAATTCATTTTTAAAAACAGTTACTATTGGATAAAATGTATGAAGTAAATAAACTGATCTAATGTTGACTCTTCTGGCCAAAATCTAAGATTTTTTTTTTCTCATAAAGGAGTATTAACAAGCGCCAACAGGTGGCGTAGTGGTGAAGGTACTAGACTCCCATGTGTCCAACTACGATTCAAGTTTTGGACCTAGTGGCTTGAATATTATGCCAACCACATGCGTGTGGAGGAGAAGGAATTGTGGCATGGTTATTCCCCCCTGAGAGAGTGATTTCTCACTTTCCCTCTCACTGTCTATTTCTCTCTCTTTGTTTCTCTCTCTGGCAAGCACACATACCCTATGGCAAAAAGTTTAAAAAAAAAAAGTGTTAACAACTGAAAGTAGTGTTCATAGAAGCAATGGAATAATCATGTTTGCTTACAGTCATGAAATACAGCCTGAACATACAGAGTTCATGAATCTGAACATAGGTACTAGAAGCAGAAAGAATAAAGGGATGGTGATTCCTTTAAGGAATTTTGTAAAACTCACAGGGCCCATGTTGAAAAAATTCCTAAGTTTTTAATTAAATGAAGAATAACTTGCATGATCTTTGACAGCCATTTATTCTTCAAAGAAAGACATGGTTCATATGCTAAAATGAGTTCTGATTATTCAGTCGAGTTGAGTTTTGAGTTCTTTCATTTTTTTAAAAAAAAATTTTTCAGAGAGAGATTTTTGCTATAGAGTGAATGCACTTACCAGAGAGACAGAAAGTGAGAAATCACCCTCCAGGTGGAATGGCCATGCCACAATCCCTTCTCCTCCAGTTTCCTCTAGAAATTTTGGGCACACCAAACATGTGCTCAGCATGAGTATTAAGCCACCAGTTCCAAGACTCAAACTGCAGTCAACTACATGGGGGTCCAGTGACGTGACCATTACACCATCTGCTGGTCCCCAGATCTTCCATTCTTAAGTTAGCAATTTTTTTCTGTTGTAAGCTCTCTAACATAAAGGACCAAGTATTCAATAAGCCTAGATAGAGAAAGAAATAAGGAAAAGAGTGAAAGTGTGTGGATGTGAAATGGTTTATGGGCAAGAGAGAGAGAGAAAAAAGTCTATGCATTAGGTTGAAATGAAATCATTAATACAAATATAAAAAGCACAGATAATATAATTTGCATATAAAAAATAATATAAGATATATTTCATTCTCAAAAGGATAGCTCTTTTTTTTGAGAGAGAGAGATTTTTGCTATAGGGCACATGTGCTCTCCAGAGAGACAGAGAGAGACGAAGAGACAGAAAGTGAGAAATCACCCCCTGTGGGGATGGCCAAGATCCCTTGTCCTCCATCCTCCTCTCAGGATCTTGGGCACACACACACATGTGCCAAGAATGAATTCTAAGTCACTAGGTCCAGGACTCGAACCGTGGTTGACTACGTGGGACTCCAATGACATAACCATTATGACATCTGCTGGTCCCTTAAGAGGATACTTCTAAAAATGTTTTAATTGTTTATGGATTAGGATATTACTAAGCAGAATATTACTAAGTGATGATAGTTCTTTGTGAATTTTTTTCATATAAGAGTATGTTCATTTGTTGTATGATTCACAATTTCCATATACAGAAGTCTGAATTCTGTATTGCTAAGGGCACATTGTAAATACTGCTCTCTGCCTTTGTTCCTTGAAAACTGTCAGCAGACACTGAAGAAAAGAATTTATTCTCTTCCTCTAGGCACCAGGCTACCAAAAATAGGATTTCTTCTTGTTTTCAAACTAAAGCTTTTCAGTGTAGGAGACCTAAAGGCACAGGAATTCAGTGGCAAGAGAAATCAATGATTATTAATTGACCATATAACTACCAAAAAAAAGCAAAATGTAGCTATGTCAGCATATTTTCACACATATGGACATCTATCAGATATCTAACTCACCTAAAAGCAGAAAGGTCCATCTTTAGGTACCATCAACACATTCCTATCCCTTTCAAAACTGAAATACTTCATTCTCTATACCACCATTCTCCAAAACCTTTTAGTTGCAATCATCTTTGCTGTTTGGAATTTTTCTGTCAAGTTTTTTAATCCTGCAATCTTTTCCACTTTGATCTCTCTTTTCGTTTTATTTTTTCACATATATAAAGTGTTAATATTAACAGTGGATGGGCATATGTATGAAGAGAGTTATATGTAAGAGAGAAATTCTGAAGAGGTATCAATTTCAAGATGAAATTGATACTTTCTTGCCTGTCTACCTCAATCTCAAATCCCATGGCAGCATCATTATTGCTCCACAAATAGTAGCCAACAGTAAAAATGTACTGGGTATGGAATGGTAAATAAGAGGAGAAAAAGATCTAATAATCTCCCTTAGCAAGTTATCATATTCTAAAATGATCACATGAGTTGAATCCCTTGTGGAATTTATTAAAAATACTGATTCCTTGGAATACTCTTCCACAGAAATTCTGATTAAGTCAGTCTAGTGTAAAGGTCAGAAATTTACATTTTGAAGATGCTCCCCAGGTGATCCATGGCCTGCATGTTGCAATCACTATTCTAGAAATTAGAGAAATAAATACTTCCCTATTCTAAATTTACTAACAAAGAGTAATTGCTGACAGAATTGACAGTGATGGAGACTTAGAAGATAAAGGGCCAGAAAATCATACAGCCCAAGAGGAAAACAGGCCTAAGTTAGATGTCAATCTTTAAGACCTCAGATTTCTTAAAATGTAAAAGAAAAATAGGTTTACATTATGAGAGCAAAAAAATAAAATATAAAAAAACTTCACATTCCTGTTATTAATAGTTGGATGCCAAATACATTAAAATACATTAGATCCACCTTGCTTCCCCTTCCAACCCACAACTGGTACTTTTTCAGCTCTTTCATTATTTCTACCACTTACTACTTTACCATCTCTTTCAAACCCACCTAACTGGTCACTCTTTCTTCACCAGACTCCACTAGCTTCACTGTCTTCCCTTAAGTGAACCGACCCCAGAGTCCTTCATTTCACCAAACTTGCTGTCAACCTACTCAAGTGCCTTCCACTGTCATCCTCTTGTTTCACTAATCCCCTAACTGACCTCAACCCTGATAAAACCTGCACAAGCAGGTTTTATATGTATATGTTTATATGTTTATATGTTTTATATGTATATGTGTATATATATACATATAAACACACACACACACATAGATGCCACAGTATATGATCTCTCCCTTCAGCTGGGCTTTCAAAATCACAGCAATCCTTCCTTATATATATTTTTTTAATTTTTAAATTAATTTTTTGAAGTGTTCATTCTTACATTAAATCGCTATACATCATTTAGATTGTGAAGAACTTTACCCAGCATGATATACACCGTTAGTCAACGCTGTCTTTTTTTCTTTACAGAAGTTATTCCAAATCTTCACCAGTTAGCTTGAAGGGCCTCTTTATTTTCTCACCACATAAAAAGAATCCATCGCATATAATGTGTATTTAGTGATGACTAAAACAACCTTCTCTTTTCTCTTATTTTTTGTTGGAAGTTCATGAAATAATAATTTAAGCTTCTATGCATTCTTTAAATCCCTAAATTCTGTCATTGCTAGATCTTCCTACCCACGCCAGCATTGCTAAGGGCAGCAATAACTATCTTGCTGACAAATGCCAAGGGACATGTCTCATTACCTATGCTGTTAGGTTTTCAGGAAAGTAATTTTTTCTGTTTTTCAATGCAGAAATGCGTCATAACTTTCCCGACAACCCAATATTTGACTGCCTTGTGGAATGGCATGTGCACTCTCTTCCTTCGGGCTCTCCGACAGCAGTCTCTACCTTTCCTTTCATTTGGCTACTTTCATAGAGTCATAAGTATGAGCTTTAGACTCAGACTATTTTCAACATTTTCCCACCAGGCGACCCCTCTGACCCAAGCCTTTCCTATAAAAAGGAGATGATAAGATATACTTCGTAAGGTGATTTGGAGAATCAAATGACAAGATGTGTCATAAAGTGTTTTACAACAGTGTCTGACAAATACTAAGGCAGTACAGTAAATGGTGGACAATTGACATTGATCCATGCGCTATTATTATCTTAACTATCTCAATTTTTTAACAAATCCTTTTTGTTTTTAGAGAGATTTTTACAATAAGGCTTGTGCACTCGCCAGAGGGACAGAGAGAGATGGGGACAGAAAATGAGAAATCACCCCCCAGGGAGGATGGACAAGCTACAATCCCTTCTCCTCTTGGGATCCTGGGCACACACACATGCTCGGCATGAGTTTTAAATTGCTGGGTCTGGGGCTAGAACTGCAGTTGACTACATAGGAGTCCAGTGACATAACCATCACGCCATCTGCTGGTCACTAACAAATCCGTTTTAGTTTTCATTAAAATATAGATTTCAGGCAACCTGCATAGTGCAGAAGTAATACAATGCTCAAGAGAAGCTGGACCCCACATGGTGACTATGGTTTGACTCCTTTGCCTGTTCAGCCTGAAATGACCAGGTGTGGCCATGGGTGCCTAGGAACTGATGGGAAGAGGACTGGAGGAAAACAATCGTGGCATGATCAGACCTTGTGCAGAGTGTTCCTTTCTCCCTCTCTCTCATGTACATGTATTCTATCATGAGAAAAGAAGAAAAAAATATATAGTAGGTAAATATCAGTAAATAGAATATTCCTGGGCCTCAAATCTATAAACTTGGAATCTTATGAGTGATTCAAAAATACGTACTTTAAGAAATTCCTTGGATAATCCTCTGTACACTGAATCTGGTGATCCACTGTCTCATCCCCTTAGTATCAGACAGACCTGAGATTAAAGATAAGACCTTGAGTAAATTATTTATTTCTTAACTTTCATTTTCATGTCTACTAAAAGTGACTAAGTACCACCAACTGCATATGTTTGTTGAGAAGATAAAATTAGATATATTTATAAAGTATATTGTAGAGCACATTTTATGTAGGCCACTCGACAAATATCTACCATAGTCAATTTTCATCTTCAGCCATAAAGCAAAAGCAGTAGTAACGACACAGAGAGCATGTCCTGTCCATCCAGTGATTCTTACCCCACGCTGTATGTGCACAAGTGTTCACGGAAGATATAGCGTTAGTTGCTTTAGTTACCGAGAGATTCAGTAAGTACTGCAGTAAATTAGAAGCCAATAGACCAGGAAAAACTGTAAATATAACAGTAACTTAGAGCCAGTAGATAAAGAAAAATAGAATGATGTTAGAGGGTCACATATTACAAAATGAATTTAAAGTGAATGATGCCATTGTGGCAGGTAGATTCCATCTAATGGTGAATGTTACTCATGTACTGAAAATCTACTTTTGATCAGTATTATGCTTCCGAATGTGGGAAATCTAAAATAAGTTGTGGATGTCACCTGTGCCCCTGAGAACATAATATTTAGTTGGGTTATAAAAACTAAAGCACACGAAAAATAAGGATACAAATTTAAACTATGTTTTTCTGTTGAATTAAAGTGTAATAAACATAATAAGTACTTTCTATATGTAAGATTGTACCATTTACTAGAGGTGATTTGGGAGGATGCAAAATTGCTTGAATATCTTCAAAATAAGCATTTAAGAATATTTGTAGAAATAACATAAGAGAAAACCTAGGGAGGAAGAGGGAAATAATGACAGAGAGCAGGTTGAAATAAACCTAGCCCCCTCTTGAGTTTGGGTACTATAAAATCTGTAAAGTAAAGCAGTTATTTTTTTTTATTTAAAAAAATGATTATTTTATTATTAAAATCTATTAGTAAAGCAGCTTTCTAAATTTTTTCCCAGTGTCATTGTTTTGGGGTCTTTACATGGGTCTTTACATATTGATGTGCTAAAATTCAGTACATAAATGTATCTTTTGAGTAGTGGAAGAAAAACTTTGCAGACATCACCACAGAGAGTTCCATGGAGAATTTGGGTACTGCGACAGGAAGTAAGGTTTAGATAGCTAGAAGGAAGCCAGAACTGCCCCAAAGTAAAAGAAAACTCAGTGAAGGAAAAGAGTAAGAAAGAATGTGACCATGGCATACCCATGGAATACTGAGAAGCCAGCAAGACTTCAGTAGCTACCAAAAGTCTATGTCTATCCTGTAGATAGACATAGACAGGATGTGGCTAGACATGGAGGGACTGAGAAGCCTGGCAAGGAATGCAGATGTTGTTCTAGGAAGTAGGATAATTTTAAGAAAATGGTGGCAGACAAAACAATGGATAATAAATAGTGTTCTGTTGGTCATACTTAGGCATTCAAAACTGGCCCCTGCCAATTAACATATCAAAGCAAAATGCTAGGCATTGTTAGAAATAAAATTGAATGAGACATAACACACTGCTCTCAGTTCCATTTAAAAATTAAGGCACGAAATAGCGGTAGAAATAATTACAATTGCATCAGAATATAAATGTTACAAGATAGATACATGATAATATTACCAGAGGAAGTAGATAGCTTAGGCAGCAGGTGGTCATTCAATGATGTTTGGATGAGACTTTGATGGTTACTTTCTTATGTAAGAGAGGACTTTGGGGAGGAAATCGGTACACAGAGAAAGCTCATTTCAAGTATTGCATGATTACTGAGCACCCCTCTGGCCTTAACGGTTTAAACAGGCAAGCAGAACACATGTTCTCAGGGACATTTGGAGAGTTTCATTCAGCCAGAGTATGAATAAGAATGTAACAGAAAAGGAACCAACAGTTGGAGTAATGCCTATGTCGCTGGACTCCCACAGAGTCAACCGTGATTCAAGTCCCGAACCCGGTGGCTTAAACTCACGCCGGGCACGTGTGCGTGCATTTTCAAGATCCCGAGAGAATGGAGGAGAAGGGATTACGGCGTGGCCATCGCCTCTGGGGGGGTGATTTCTCATTTTCTGTCTGCCTGCCTCTGTGTCTGTCTGACGAGCGCACACACCCTATAGCAAAAACCTCTAAAAAAAAAAAAAAAAGAAGAATGTAACAGAATAAAGCTGGGAAGGCAAAGTAAACCAACATTAATGAAATCCTAAATGCCGGAGGAGAAGGGATTACGGTGGGGCCATCGCCTCTGGGGGGGTGATTTCTCATTTTCTGTCTGCCTGCCTCTCTGTGTCTGTCTGACGAGCGCACACACCCTATAGCAAAAACCTCTAAAAAAAAAAAGAAGAATGTAACAGAATAAAGCTGGGAAGGCAAAGTAAACCAACATTAATGAAATCCTAAATGCCACAGCAAATTATACTCAGTTTTACTGGGTATGGAATTCATTGAAGCCTGTTGTTATAGTTTGTAGCAGGAGAGGGAAATGAAGAAAATTGTATTCTGGGTGGTGTAAGCTGGAAAAAATGTATAGAATTGATTTTAAAGGAAGAGACTATTACTATTATACTAATTAAGTATGGAGTGATGATAGTCTAGAATTGCTGGTGATCTTAGAGTGATAGTAAAAGGTCTTATGTATCAAGAATATGTTGATCCTCAAGACATCTGTTGAAGGTTTATGTGAATCACCTTGTTTATTCCTCATAATATCCCCTGAGAAGGGTGCTGTTAGTATTCCCCTTTGACATATGAGTAAACTGAGTTTAAAGACATTAAAAACATGCCCATAATCCACAATCAGTAAATGGTGAAGTTATTAGGCTTGGGAAGTCTTCAGAAACTGTGCTTTTTAACCACGAGCTGGATATAAAAATCGGGCTATAAATTTTAAATTTACTTGTCTCAGTAAAAATTGGATCGATTGAAAAATACAGGGAGGTTTAAATATATTTTATGCTTAAAATCTTTACCACCTAATAAAAAGGTTATATTGGTGTCTTCCTAAATCATAGTCACTGAAAGTTTTGAAAGTTTGCAAGTTAAAAAATAGAAATCAACAGCAGACTGTATCTCAAAGACTATCTACTCCAACCCCACAACTTTACAACAGAGGGAGTTGAGACCTAGATTAAGAGAATTGCTCAAAGTGAGAAAAGCTAGCTAGGATTGAACGCAGATAAAATTCCATGCCCTCTATATTCTGGTCTCCTATAGTTCAGTATACTAAAATGAAAAAAGATGCAATAATCCTATTAGGTTTTTCATCAGAAACGTGGCAGATCACAATACTGAGTCATAAAGGGAAAGTTTTTTTACCTATAAATCTCAGCAATGTATGTGACAGGTTCGGACGTACTCACTGAAAATCACAACTGCAAATGTATTAGCAGTTACATCGATTTTTTAACAGTTTTGATGCATACATTTATTGGCAGCATGGGTTTTCAGATAATGATCTTGAGTGCTTCTATATTATAACGCATCTTATGAGTAAATAAAACTATGTACTACTTGTCTTGCAGTAGTGAAAAAATATGGGTGCTGTCTGGGGCAAGTGTGTTGCCAGAGGGCACTTATGCATCACTGTCTGGAGTGTGCGGTTCCAGGAGAATGTCCACCCCTTTTCTTTGATCATTAGCAGGTACTTCCCTTTGTAGCACGAGTCCAGCACTGATAATGGAAGCATAGCCAGGCCAATTTACTCTCATTTATTTTCTGAGTCTTTGCCAGACTCAGACATAAAGAACAAAAGAAAGAACATCCTTTTCAAGTCTTTTCAAATTAAATGGCACTCAGTGAAATATCTTCCAAACAGGAAGTATACAAGAGAATTTTCTACATTGATGGAAGACCAAAATACCTTGAAGAACTCTGCAGCTTCAAAGCTAATGGAAGGTGCCAAGGAAGCCGCCTCATAGAAGAGCACACTTGGGAGGCTCGGAGAGCGATGGTGTCGGTTTCTCTGTCAGAAACTCCAGAGAGTCTAAATTACAATTGGGAATACTTTGTCAGTTAATTCCCTATAATCCTCCCTAGCCACAGGTTAAAACAAAATTTTAAAAGTTCAGAAGAATAAAATATCAATTAGCAAGGTGGTAAAGAAAAGTTTGATTCAGTTCAAATTCATAGTCCCCATGGATGAGCAAGTAATGAAGATGACTGTAAAGAACAGAGTTCGTGTCTTTAGAGAGAAGAAGGAAAAAAAAAATAGAAGAATCATGCATGGAAGTGGGTGGACTAAAGAAAAAATAGAAAGGGAAGCAAATAAAATATTTTTAAAGAGAAAAAAAGAATGAAAAAAAGGAAAGGAAAGAAAGTAAGCTGACAGGAAAGAAGGTATGAGATGCAGCTGTGATGCTCCTTTGCTTTCTTTTAAAACGTAAATTTACTTCTGATTCTGAAGTCAAGGTCTGGATATTTCCCTGGAGAAAGATAGCTGTAGGTAGTCCCTTCCCCCAAAGAGGGAAAATTAGGAAAGATAATGTAGTTTTACTGTAAGGAATGAAAACGTAGTCTTGAAAACCTTAAGGCATTTCAGTGCACATTGCCTGCAACAGACAACAGCCTCAAAAACCTCCACATTTCCGAGCCTGATGTAGGCACAAAGCATGCCTGAGACTTGGTTGCCTGGCAACCGCGCTCTTCACAGGCAGCCCGAGTAACAGGAACATGCGGGTGCCAACTAGCCTTTCACCTGCTTCGTTAAAAGGAAATCAGAGTGAAAGAGTTACTTCGCAAGGGCCAGAGCTCTCCGTGAGAAACAGAGGCCTGAGAAACCCTCCTCTAGCTACACTTTGTTCGGGGAGGCACTTCAAGGACGGTTTCTAATGCCTCGGTAATCAGGGAGCTTTTGTCGCCCCTCCTCCTCCTGGTGCCGCCCAGAATGTAACAGCTGCAGACTTGGTGTTCTGACGGTGTGGAGAGGGGAAAGGGTGTCACTTTAAACCTTTCCTCCGAATTGATAAATTCTGAACACCAGGGGAAAGACGTACATTCGCCCCTTTTTCATTAGATCTGCTTTTTGATATTACAAAGTATCTACTTTGATGGAAAGGAAATTTAAAAAGACCATAAAAAATTCTGTTTTTACGTAAGCACCTGGTGATTGGATTTATTTGGGAAAATTTACTTGGCTGGCTATTTTAGTTGAAATGTGAAAAGTGCCTAGAGGTGATTAGTATAAAGAATAGTGAATGCTTTCCAAAAGAATTTATATAGCCTATTCCTAAAATGAAAAGTATCACAATATACACCGTTGTGGAGATTTTAGCCTCTGTTAAAAAATACGTTTTTTTAATGGAAGCTTCAGGAGTAATTTCCAATTAGGCCAGCTCTCTCAAGGTCAAACAGTAAAATGTAAAGGGAAAATGGGCAGATACCTGCATATGTCCAAAACAGAGCACTAAGTCAGCATTTATAGTGGTGGATTCTGGTTATTACCTTGCCATTCAACATAGCATTGGAATTCGGTGTTCGAATCTGGGTGTTATGAATGTAATATATTTTTTACTTGAACTCTTTCTTTTTTTTTTTACTTTTTTTTTTTTTTTGGAGAGGTTTTCGCTATAGGGCGCGTGCGCTCACCAGACAGACAGAGAGAGACATAGACACAGAAAGCGAGAAATCACCCCCCAGGGGGGATGGTCACGCCGCAATCCCTTCTCCATTCTCCTCTCGGGATCTTGGGCACGCATGCACACGTGCCGGGCGTGAGTTTTAAGCCGCCGGGTCTGGGATGCGAACCGCGGTCGACTACGTGGGAGTCCAGCGACATAGCCATTACGCTAACTGCTGGTTCCCGAACTCTTTCTTTAGATAAAATTCTGAATATAAAATATAAAAAGTACATATATACACACATATATAACACCTATATATACATATATGTACATGTATATATATAAAGTTCAGGGGCCCGATGGTGGCACAGTGGTAAAATGTGATTCTCTGTCAGATTAACTTACATGGAAGGTTCTGGATTTGCATCAGGGGTCCTCTATGAGAATGCCAGGCACCACATGCCCATGATCTGGGGCTGGTTAAAGGGGAGGGGGCAAGGAAGACCCTGTTGGGTATGCTGTCTCTCTGTCTCTTTCGCTATTGTTTATGGAAGAATCAAATAAGAGAACTTTTAAAAAGTATATATAAAGTGTTCAAACTTTTCAAGTTGTTTTGATTTAAATTACATAAATTTTTTCCAGTTTTATTCACTACCAGTAAGTTTAATTACTTTTAATGCATTTTATAGTACTCTGTTTACTCTCATTCATTTATTATTCTGTTTTAATAAAATATATTCAAAATATGAATCACAGGAAATACATATATATGTTATTTATCTCCCTACTGTACCTTCAAAGTTGAAGAAGAAATGTGTTTTTCATCCTCCACACAACTTCTCCAAGTCAACTTTCTGTGATTGTTAGTAACTATGGAATCATCTGGAAGACCAAGGTCAGGGAAGGTGAAGAAGTGTCAAGTGACTTAAAAAGAAACACCTAATAAAACAGAAATTAGCTTATAAACACTCCTTGTACCTCTTGCATGGTCAAACCAGACTTAAGGGAAAGTCTGAAAGGAAGAGTGTAATTCTGCTATAAAAACACTCCACAGACCTCTCCAGAGGTCAAATCAATTACTAAAGACTTGGTGAAAGTCAAGAGGAGGAGTATAATTTTGCTCTGCGTTAAAGATACATCTGACATGAAGTTTATGTCTTTCACCTTCTCTGGAATGACTATAGGGAAATTCACCAGCATAATTCTTCATCTAACCTCATTTTAAAAGTAAAAATTCCAAGAAAATATATGATGTAACAAAATGAGGTCTAGTTAGTCACATTAGGTAATTAAATGCTTAAGCAGAACACTATTTTCTCTTCCAGGACAGTGAGAGTACTTTGGCAATAATCTGTTGTTAAGTAGCTTTTATTCATAAGTCTTCATTTACAAAGTTAAAATGGAAGATGAATGATATTCTTTTATTTTTAAAACCTGGTACCAGAACAATTCTTTTGGAGGGGCGATAATTTAGGATAGAAGGTTAGAACACAAATTCTTAGCCTTGGCTACACATTACATCACCTAGGGAGCTTTTTCAAAAACACTGCTTCCCAGCCCTTTCTGATCTTGATTCCACGTTTGAGTCAATTCCTTGTGAAAGAGCATCAGTATGTGCCCATGAACTTCTAAGCTTACTTGGGCTTAAAAGTTTAAAAACTGTCTTATTTTCTGGGAAATGTGCTGTAGGAGACTAGTTACAGTATTGCAGAAAAAATGAGCAGTGTTTAATGTAATTCATGCCTAATTGCTTTGCCCAACCTCTGCATCTATTAATACACTCTATTTCCTTCCATTCTAATGTACCTTAACACCTAACGTCCTAACAAACAAACAAACAAAGTTAAAGAGGTGATTAGTGTTGCTAAAAATATATGACTTCTAAGTTAGGTAGAAGTGTAAGTAGTGAGGCAAATGTTCCTTACTGTTCACATTCGGACAAGTTACATTTGGCTAAATGGAGAAGAAAGAAAACATCCTGGACACATCAGTACATTGTAGCTGTACAACTTCAAATACACACAGCTTCCTATGCAGAAAAAAAAAAATATATATATATATATATGCTGAGTTATTTTGCCTTAAAACCATATACATATTTAATAATGTGTAATATTATTTTCTGATGGAATTTTTAGGGTGTATGTTATGCCATCCTATGAAAAGAAATAGAATGATCATGATTTTAAAATTTCTCTACCTCTGTTACTGATGAAAAGTGGAGATTTGTACACAAAGATTAGGATATGCCTTTCATCGTTTAATACTGCAATAATCTGTAAATATACAATAACCTATGAATTTCATCATTCTGTACCTAAGAATATAATCTAGACCATTCTAGGCTAGCTGCATCCACCTGGAATACAGCATCAAGGTGATTAAGTTAGTGCTATTGCTACCTATTTAAGAGACTGAAAGATATATTAGCCTTTATTTACTGATAGTTCTATTTATTGGCCTTGAACTATCCCTGTGATCTTTGTCCCTTAGTCTTAAAACTGATATGGTTCCCAGTTTCAAGAAAGAAAAATCAATTCTAGGTAATTTAAGTAGAAATGGGTTCTACTGAGAGGATGTAGGACTACGCAAAGTTGTCAAGGAAACTGGAAATCAGTCTTCTCAAAGAGGAGAAACCAAGCAAAGACAGGTAGGAAAGCAGTTGATGAAGTCCCACTAGGCTGGACAGAAAATATGCTAAAAAATGTCATCAGCTCCACCGACCTCACCACTGTGACACACCCCTGCCCCTGGACATCAGTGCAGAAATTACAGTTCCATTGTACTCACTAGTGTATGCTATGACCAGGACTAAACTAGAAGCTGTTCCTTTGTCTTTATATTTATAACCCAAGTCAGCATCCCTGGCAGAGCATTCAATCTCGGAGCCAATATCACCTGTTTATAGCCCTTCAATGCCAGGGGCCAAGGGAAGAAAAGTTTGTCTTCCTTTGCCCCCTAAAGTGGGAGAGCTAGAGCTCCAGATTCCATCCAATTCTAGAAAAGGGATATTTCTTAGTATACAAAAGGGGTTTGGAAGATAGCCAAAAAAGGGTGGTGGAGGGGGTATTTCTTCCATACCTCTCAAGGATTGCACATGTGCACACAGTAATAACTTGATTCACCAATGGAAGTTGGGAAGTACACATATTTCATTGATAATGAATTTGTAGAATCAACTTCAAATATGAAGCACAGACAAAATTATCATTAGCTAATTTAGAATGACAAACTAGGTGAAATTTTGTATTGAAATTTTGATAACTGCATTAAAGACAGGTTATGCATGCAGAAACTAGGAGCCTTAACATAAGCAGTAAATACGATTACAAACATGGTACTACTTGATAGGTAAAAGATTTGTGGCAAAAAATCAGACATTGTTTCTCATGACTAATAATAAGATTATAGCATATCAATATTAATGCAATATGAGTAAAGCAGTGGCTGCATAATTTTAAAGTTTAAAATGGCTATATTAAAAAATAAGAAAGATTTAGAATAAGAGATTAAGTTTCCATCTTGGGAAGAACAAAGAAAATTAAAAAGAGAAGACTATATATATATATATATATATATTTTGGGCCTGTGCCTGTGCACACGCACGCACACATGCACACACACACTCAGCATGAGTTTTAAGCTGCCAGATCCAGGACTTGAACCAAAGTCAACTACATGAGAGTCCAGCAACATAAACATTATGCCATCTTCTGGTCCCAAAGGATTATAAGATATTTTAAAATGTGGGTAATTTAAAGACTCAAATTGGTTTCTTGAAAATATCTATCATGCAATTAATCATATTAAAAGAACATAAAGTGAAACAAAATCATCTCAATAGATGCATATTTAACAAAAGTCAGCCACCATTCTTGAGTTTTTGAAAGTATCCACTAAGTAATAATAGTAATCAATGAGATAGATAAATCATAAAGAAAAATATACAAGAGACAGGCCTTTGATAAGTTCATGTAAAATATGTATTGTGCCAAAATACACTTACATTTATTTTCCATGAACTTTTGATTCCTGTTATATAGTACATACATGAATAAATGTGAGCCTCCACTACATAGTCACTGGATTCGCTAAATTAAAAAGACCTGTCATACCAAATTGTTTGAGACTGTGGAGGAACTGGAATTCTCATATGTCATGATGCAAATTAAAATAATGCAGCTACTATAGAAAAAGTTTGGTAGTTTTATATAAAGTTAACACATATTCACCACATGACCCAACAATTCCACTCCTAGGTATGTACCCAAGAGAAATGAAAACATGTCCACACAGGAAATGTACACAAATATTCACAGCAGCTAATTTAGGCATAATAGCCTAACCCTGAAAACAAACCAATCATCCATCAGCAGGA
>NW_006159990.1:1490831-1498217 GCF_000334495.1 Tupaia belangeri chinensis | reverse complement strand
AGAAATTAACAAACTGATATTTTATGTAATGGAATGTGACTAAGCAATCAAAAGCATGAGTTATATATTCAACAACATGTGAATCTCAAAAAATTATACTAAGCAAAGCAAAAAGACAGGAAAGAGAGCGTGTGTAGTGTGTGTGTGTGTATGTGTGTGTGTGTGTGTGTGTGTGTGTGTGTGTGTGTGATTATATGATTCAAATTGCATAAAGTCTATCATTAGGCAAAACTAACGTATGGTGGGACGAGCAGTTGGCGTAATGGCTATGTCACTGGACTCCCATGTAGTCGACTGTGGTTCAAGTCTTGGACGTGATGGCTTAAACTTATGCCAGGCATGTGTGCATGCATGCCCAGGATCCCAAGAGGAGAATGGAGGAGAAGGGTTTGTGGCATGGCCATCTCCCCTGGGGGGTGATTTCTCATTTTCTGTCTCTCTGTCTCTCTCTGTCTTTCTGGCAAGTGCATGTATCCTATAGCAAGAACAAAACAAAACAAATAACAAACAAAACAAAACCACTAATGTATGGTTTAAAAAAATCAAAAGAAATAATTAGAGTGAAGAAACAGCTCTCAGAAGGGAAGAATATATTTGCCAACTGTGCCTCAGATAAGGGGCTGATAACCAATAACCAGAACACATACAGAACTCAAACAGCTTAAGTACAGGCAAAAAAAGAAAAAAGGGGGGGGGCGCAAATGAACTGAACAGACAACTCTCTAAGATATACAAACAGCCAAAAAGCATATGAAAAAAATTTGCAACCTCCCTTATCTTAAAGGAGGTGCAAATCAAAACCACCATGAGATACACCTAACCTAGTCAGAATGGTGAGGATTAAAAAAAATAAAGAATGACAGATGCTGGTAAGGCTGTGGTGAAAAGGGAATTCTCCTAAACTGTTGGTGAGAATGTAAATTCGTGCAGTCATTGTGGAGAACAATGTGGCACTTCCTCAAAGACCTACAAATAGAACTATCTTATGAGCCAGCAATTCTGCTCCTGGACATCTACCCAAAGGAAAATAATACAGTCAGAAAAACACTTGCACTTGTTTTTAGTACCATATTCACAATTGCTAGGACATGGAATTAACCCAAATTTCTGAGAACAGATGAATCGATTGAAAAAGTGTAGTAGTGGGACCAGCAGCTGGTGTAATGGCTATGTCACTGGACTCCCGTGTAACCAACCGTGGTTTGAGTCCTGGACCTGGTGGCTTAAACTCACACTGGTGCACGTGCATGCATGCCCAAGATCCCAAGAGGAGAATAGAAGACAAGGGATTGTGGTGTGGCCATCCCCCCCTGGGGGGGGGGTGATTTGTTGCTTTCTGTCTCTCTGTTTCTCTCTGTCTTTCTGGCAAGCACACATGCCCTATAGCAAAACCTCTCTCTAAAAATAAAAAAAGAAAGAAAGAAAAAGTGTAAAAGTGTAGTACATATACATTACGGACTGCTACTCAGCCATTGAAAAAAAAAAATAAGATCCTGACATTTGATAGAAAGTGAATAAATATGGAAGAATTAATGCTGAGTGAAACAAGCCAGACTGAAAGAGAGGTATCGTATGTCCCCACTTAATATATGCCGAATGTTTGCACTCTATGGGAGAAACTGAGAGCTTGGAAGGTATAAAAGCATGAAGAGCAACCATCAATACTAGAGACAGTGTGGGAGGAGGGTCGGCAGTTGGGGGCAGTGGGGAAGGGATCAGGGGGAAACAAAAGAAAAGAAAAAAATTTACCAGACATGAAAGTGTAAAATTATGTGTTAAGGAAGATGTATATCTTTGACTGTGCTTTGATTTGCAGTGCAATCATGCTGGGAAGATTTCTTTTGTATGCCGCAAAAATGTACACTGATAAAATGTAAATAAAACAAGAAAAAGTGGGGCCGGTAGATGGTATAGCAGTTACATGGTTGACCATGGTTCGTGTCCCAGACCTGGTGGTTGCAAATCATGCCAAGTGCAGTGCGTGCATACCCAAGATCTCAGGAGAACAGAAGAGAAGGGGTTGTGGCATGGCCATTCCTCCTGTGGGGTAATTTCTCATTTTTCCTCTCACTGTGTCTGTCTGTCTCTCTCTCTCCTATAAGTGCACATGTCCTAAGGCAAAAATCTCTTTTAAACAAACATACAAACAGGTAAAACCATACTGTGCCCATCCCACCAAAAAAAGTCAAGAGTGTCTTCCTTAGAGTTTTGGACAATGCACTGTCTGAGAAGGTCGATCAGAGATCTTTTTGGTAAACAATATGTTCTACAACTTGTTAGGGAGTGGATTACATGATTGTATGCACTTTTAAGACCCCATTAAATTGTATCCTTATGATTTCTACATTTTTACCTCAAAATAAAACTTTAGCAAATATTTAAGCTCCAGTCAGTAGGTTTGCTTTTGCAGTTTACCAATTCTGAAACTCCCTCTTGTTTTAGCCTAAACAAATGAATAGAAAAATTGAAGATAATTGGAACAACTTTTCTCATTTATACAGACTGGCATATATACTTTCTGATTCTGTCCATTGAGATGGTATAGAAGCAAAGACACAGCAGTAGTGTTGGTGACTTCCCAGATCTTGGTTTTAAATTTCATATTCCACTAAAGGGAACCAGGACATTTAAGGAACATAGTTGACACTAGCACTAGGGCAATGGAAGTATTAGATAAGCCTAGAATCTCTCATTGTTACCAAAAGTAAGGAATAAAAGAATATGTCAAATAAATATGTGTCAGCTTGAAAAGATTCACACTGTCAAATCTGAGACAGTCTGATCATGAGAATAAATACCGATTGTAATGAATTTTAACTTGGGTAATAAAAAAATAATGGTTCAACTGATGTGCCCTACAGTAAAAATAAATAAATAAATAAAAATTTTAAAAAATCCATGACTCCATGCTGACATAAATCAATCAATCAATCAATCAATCAATATAGAAAAGTGAGATGGAATACAAACCATAACAAGAATAAAGAATGACCATGCAGAAACCTAGAGGACACCAATTTGCCAAGTGACCAAACTTCCAATCTTGCTATCCTATATAATTCACTAAGAAGGATTAAATATCAGTGAAATTTTTGATAAACATCCATAACCTTGAGCTCATAATGATGAAGGATCAGGTAAACTTAAATTGGGATATAATCTACAAAATAACTGATCCATACCCTTCATATATTTAAGGTCTAAAGGACCATACTGAGGATCTGTTCTGAATTAAAGGATATCAAAGAGACATGAAAAGTATATGCAATCTATACATTTACTTTGGATTTTTTTTTTTTTTTTGGAGAGGTTTTTGCTATAGGATGTGTGTGCTCGCCAGAAAGATAGAGACAGAGACAGAAAGTGAGAAATCACCCCCAGGGGGGATGACCATGCTGCAATCCCTTCTCCTCCATTCTCCTCTCAGGATCTTGGGCACACTACGCACATGTGCCCGGTGTGAGTTTAAGCCATGGGGTCCGGGACTCGAAACGCAGTTAACTACATGGGAGTCTAGCGACAGAGCCATTGTGCCAACTGCTGATCCCTACTTTGGATTTTAAATAGGGAAACATTAAGGAAATATCTTGACTTGGATAACTATGTGACCAATAGGTAAGAGAAAGACCATGTTCTTAGGAAATACACAGTGAATTATTTAGGAATAGAACAACATTATGTCTCAGATTTACTTTGAAATGATTCAAGAAAAAAATAATTTGCAAATATATACAAAGGAAATAAATGGGATATACAAATGTAAACAGTTGGTGAATCTGGATATAGACTGAATAAATATGCCTACTTCCTTGTACTATTCTTGAAACCTTTCTATAAGTTTGAAAATATATCAAAACAAAAAGTTACAAATAAATAAATAAAAGTCAAACCTACCAGCCTCCCCCTAAAGAGCTATACACAGAGGACAAGTAATAAAAAAAAAAATTTTAAAATAAAGTACCAAATCTCAGTATTCCTAGCTTTTTTTTGTTAAATAAAGTACCAAATCTCAGTATTCCTAGCTTCAGGATTTGTGGAGGATTGTTCCTTTCCATAGGATGGAAAGAAGAAAGTTCATCTTTTACCCTACCAGTAAAAGTCCCTAAAGGTAATACATGCCTTCATTTCACAGCATGTGATAATCTGGTTCTATCTTGTTTGCAAGAATAAGGGCAGAAAAGCAAGAATCAGGTTGATTATTCTTTCGCCTTAAGGAAAAAAAAATCTTCTATTGTTGGTGAAAGATTTTTTTATGTATTTCTTATAAATGATAGAGAAAACTTTTTCTAAAGTAGCTGGATATTTCTAAGCCTAAAGCTATTGTTGAAACTCAGATGTTCAGGCAGTTTGAGCACTGTCTTTCATAAACTGTGTGAGGTTTAAGCATTCTGTTTAGAGAGGTCAAGATTCCTTTTGTTTAAGAAGGAAAAAAAAATGGACTGAATTTTTTTGGGAATGGGATCCCAGGACCATTTGTACCTTTTCCTTTGCCAGAATATTCTTTCTATTTATATCTTGTGGTCCATAGCTTTAAAGTTAGCCTTTATATGCTGATAAGTTACAACAAAATTTTGACCCACTAAGGAACCCTGATTAGATTTCAGCCCTGGAGGGGACCAGCAGATGGTATAACAGTTATGTTGTGGACTACCTGTAGTTGACTGAGGTTCAAGTTCCGGGCCCAGTAGCTTACATTACACCAGGCATGTATGCATGCATGCCAAAAATCCTGAAAGGAGAATGGAAGAGAGAGGATTGTAGTGTGGTCATACCCCCTGGGAGTGATTTCTTTCTTTCTGTTTCTCTCTTAAAAGTACATGCTCCCTATAGCAAAAAATCTCTCTCTAAGGACCAGCAGATAGCATAACAGTTATGTCACTGGACTCCTACATCATTACACCAGGCACGTATGCATGCATGCCAAAAATCCTGAAAGGAGAGTGGAAGAGAGAGGATTGTAGTGTGGTCATACCCCCTGGGAGTGATTTCTTTCTTTCTGTTTCTCTCTTAAAAGTACATGCTCCCTATAGCAAAAAATCTCTCTCTAAGGACCAGCAGATAGCATAACAGTTATGTCACTGGACTCCTACATAGTTGACAAGAGATTGTGGCATGGCTCTCCCCCCTAGGGGGCGTGATTTCTTATTTTCTGTCTCTCTGTCTCTGTCTCTCTGTCGAGCACACGCGTCTTATAGCAAAAATCTCTCTTAAAAAAAAAACCCTCTCTCTAAAGAAAATTTAAAAAGATGCAGTACTAGAAGGTAGTATTTATAACAAAATCACACTTGAAAGATATGTATCTTTCAAATATGACCTCAGTAACTGAAAAAGCCATAATAATAAACTAGTCATTATTCTCCAAATATCAATACTTATTAGAAGTTACACTTTCTGGCATTCAACTAGATATAAAATGCCTAATATAAAATGTATTGGAATAAGGCAGGAGAAATGGACATTAAATATGTAGATAGGATAAAGGCCCAAAATAGAGACACAATAAGCTTTGCCAAAGATGGAGTCGCGATGGCTAAGTTTTTGTTTGTTTGTTTGTTTGTTTATCTTTTTTTTTTTCTGGAGAGGTTTTTAGCTATAGGGCGTGTGCACTCGCCAGAAAGACAGAGACACAGAGACAGAAAGCAAGAAATCACCCCCCTGGGGAGGATGACCACGCTGCAATCCCTTCTCCTCCATTCTCCTCTCAGGATCTTGGGCACGCACGCACACGCGCCCGGTGTGAGTTTAAGCCACCGGGGTCCAGGACTCGAACGATGGCTAAGCTTTAACAAAGAGCTGCCTGCATTAGGGACTAAAATAACATTACTTAAGGACAACAGTTTCTATTTACTAACTATATTCCTTTTTTTTTGGAGAGGTTTTTGCTATAGGGCATGTGTGCTCACCAGACAGACAGAGAAACAGAGAGACAGAAAGCGAGAAATCACCCCCCAGGGGGGATGGCCACGCCGCAATCCCTTCTCCTCCATTCTCCTCTTGGGATCTTGGGCATGCACACACACACACACCCAGCGTGAGTTTAAGCCACCGGGTCCAGGACTCAAACCACAGTCAACTACGTGGGAGTCCAGCAAAATTTTCAAATCCCACTGAGTATTGGTTGTCCCTTTTTTTTTTTTTTTTTTTTTTGAGAGAGAGATTTTTGCTATAGGATATGTGCTTGTCAGAAACACACAGAGAGATCAAAAGTGAGAAATCACCCCAAAGGGGGACTGCCCACATCACAATCCCTTCTCCTCCATTCTCCTCTCAGGACCTAGGTCACACACTCACATGTGCCCAATATGAGTTTAATTCACCAGGTCCAGGACTTGAACCATGGTAGACTACATGGGAGTTCAGCAACATAGCCATTGTGCCAACTGCTGGTCCACTATTAATATTTTATAAAGCCTACTTTCTTATCAGAGAGTTGGATCATTACTCAGACTGCTAGATAAAGACTCTTCACCTCTGTTCTTCAGTAACCCATTTTTGGGATCCCTTTCTGCTTGGGAGTTCTGTTCATCCTTCCCTCTCTTAATAAACTCTCCCTTGCTATCCCTCTCTGTGTCTACATTTCTAATTCTTCATGGGCATAGGACAAGAACCTGGACATCTCACATTCCTGAATCTGTCACTGGTGTTGGGCCTGATCACCCCAATATCAATAAAAATACATACATACTGTCATGCTGTTAGCTCTGGCTAGTATTTGGAAGAATGAAAGACATTTTCACTAAGAGTCTGCATTCCCACTGTTAATCAAAAGTTTGGGGGACCAACAGTTGGCATAATGGCTATATTGCTGGACTCTCACGTAGTCAAATTCAGTTCGAGTCTTGGACCCAGTGGCTTAAACTCACGTGGGCACATGTGCGTGCATGCCCAAATTTCCAAGAGGAGAGTAGAGGAGAAAGAAATGTGGCATGGCCATCCCCCCTGGGGGATGTCTCTCTGTCTTTCTGTCTCTCTGTCTTTCTTTCTCTTTCTGGCGAGCACATGCACCCTATAGCAAAAACTCCCCCCCCAAAAAAATTTTTTAAGTAAAACATCTGTCTCATCGAATTGAAAATTTGCTTGTAATTAATATCGTCTCATTTAATATTTTACTTTCTCTCTGATATTCTGTTTCTTCATAAGTAAAATGGAAATTATGAGTGTTTAGTTAAATAACATAATAAAATACTTATAAATAGTATAGTAGTTGAAACACAATAAGTACTCAATAAATGGTATCCATAATATAGATTATTTTATATTTTATATTGTAGTTTCCAGTTAAAAATGCCACATTGAACGGGACCAGCAGTTAGTGTAATGGCTATTTAGCTGGACTCCCCCGTAGTCGACCGTGATTTGAGTCCCAGACCCGGTGGCTTATACTCA
>NW_006159990.1:1487152-1490607 GCF_000334495.1 Tupaia belangeri chinensis | reverse complement strand
GAAGAAGAGAGAGAGAGAGACCTTAGGAAATTTTGAGCAGTTGGAGCAGCAAAAACATATTGGCATATAGAACCAGACAAGCAGCATGCAGAGGGAGATGATGAAAAAGAAGCTTCTCTATACCAGTAGCTTTCACAGAACCCTAGCAAAGCACAAGACTCAGAAGCATTTGATACAAAAGAGGGCAGAAATTTACAGAGAAACACACACACACATACACACACAGAGTACGTGTGTTGGAATATGGTACATAGAGGAGGAATATGGATAGTAGGTTGAAAATATATGTTCAGATGGTCACACACAATACAAGTAGCCAGGTATCTAAACACCAAGACCAGAACCTAGAGGTTATTTTTTTGAAATATCTAATAGATAAAGGAAGATCACTGGAATATGAGGCATATAAGTGAACAAGAGCGAAGTATATAATTGCAAATAAGATTAATTATTATGCCACTGTGTACAAGATATACTGATCCACAATCTCTGCCCCACCCCACATAGATTACTAGAAGCCAATGAAAGAACATTGGAGAATTATTTTCTGAAGAAATTGAAAGATACCTTCCTCTTCTGATAAATGGATCCTGTGTAATCAGTCATCATTCAGATTAATTGTACAAGAGTGAGATAAGCTCTTTGCAAACATAAACAACCACAGAGCTTTCAAGCAAAAAAGAGAGACAGGGAGACAGAGAGAGAGAGGGAGAGAGATTTTGCTATAGGGCACAAACATTTACTGGAGAGACAGAGAAAAACAGAGAGACAAAAAGCAAGAAATCACTTCCAGGGGGAATGGCCACACTGCAATCTCTTCTCCTCCATTCTCTTCTCAGGATTTTGGGCATGCATACCCTTGCGCCCAGTGTGTTTCAAGCCTCCAGGTCCAGGGCTCTAATTGTGGTCAGCCATGTGAGAGTCCAGCAACATAACCATTACACCACATGTTGATCCCGAAGAAGCTGTTCACAGAACTTCCAAGTAAAATTTGAGGGCCTTGTTAAATAAGAATGCTCACTAAGGATCATAAAATATGCTTAGAAAGTCTTTAGAACATAAAGAAGCTAGAAAAGAAACAAACAAAAGAAATTCAAAGGAAAGCTAATGCAGGAAATGCAAGAACATTTCAAAATTAAACCTCAAATGCAAATTTCCTCCCACTTCCAGCTCCGTTTTTCACCACTATTCCCAGTCCTTGCATGGCAGTGACAGCTGCCAATGAAAATGGCTGAGGCCTGAGATCACCTTGGGAAACCCACTGTCTCCTGATTGCTTCCAGGAGACCACTTTAGACCTCTAACTGACTTTATTTCCCTCAGGAATACTTACAACTTTATAGTTTCCTTTGAAATTATGACCTCCATTTTCTTCCTCAGTTGAAACCCTGAAGCTAAGACCCAGGTGCACCTATTCTGAAGAAACTGGGAGGTCATTGGACTATCCAGCTCCATCAACAATAGTGCAGATTGTAGAGTGAGCATCAATGGAGATGGAGCTACAGAGAGATCATGGCTCGTTTCCTTCCACACACCATTTAGCTCTCAGAATTAACTCTAAGAAATTAGTGGGAATGTATAATCTATCAGATGACCAGAAATGAGCACAGAGGCATAAGAACTATGAGAAACTAGGGGAACATCTCTTCCCCAAGGGAAAAGAATTCTGCATCTTCCACAGACAATACAATAGAACTCATGGAAATGTCAGATAAATAATTCAGAATATTCACAGTGACAAAACTATATAAGAGGAAAGAGAAAAAAAGACAATGGATTCCAGAAGATGTAGGAGAAAAGAGACAATGACCTCCAGGAGATGAGGAATCCTTCCATGATTTAAAAAACAAACTAGACACCATAAAAAAGAATCAAATGGGATGATTAGAGACAAAGCCTGTAATACAGGAAATCAAAACTTCCCTCAAAAGTATTAAAAGCATTGATAATCTATTCCATGAAATTGTGAATGAAAACTTTACTAGTTAGAGAAGCACTCAAACATCCAGACCAAAGAAATACGATAGACTCGAAATAGAATCAACTCAAGAAGATCCTCTCCAGGGCACATCATAGTCAAAGTGGCCAAAACCACAGATTAAAAAAGGTACTAAAATTGTCAAGAGAGTAACATCAAGTTACTTATAAAGGTTACCACAACAGGCTTAAATTAGATTTCTCATTGGAAATAATGCAAGCTAGGAAAGAATGAGAAGATATATTCAAAGTGTTAAGAGGGAAACAATTTCAAAAAAGATTACTATACCCAGCAAGATTATACTTCAAATGGGAAAATAAAAGATAAAAAAAAAATTCTCAGGTAAACAAAACTTGAAAGAATTTAAAACTGCTACACCAATTCTTAAAAAAATTCTAAAGGGAGTTTTATATCAAGAAAGCTAAAGAGAGACAGAAATAAGAGAACAAACAACAACCAAGAAAATGAACAACTTAATGGTGGAGACAAGTTTGGAAATATTGGTAGTAATGTTGAATATTAATGAATTAAAATCTCCAATCAAGAGACAGAGATTGGCTGAATGGATTTTAAAAACAGAAATCCTATATCTATGGCCTGCAAGAAACACACCTCATGGATAAGGACATACAGAGATTAAAAGTAAAGAGCTGGAAAAAGGTATTCAATACAAATGGAAACCGTAAAAGAGCTGAAGTTGTGACACTGATTTCAGACAAAATAGGCTTTAAGACAAAAATTGTAAGAAGAGACAAAACAGGCCAAGAAGATTCCTCATGGCTCCTGTGAACTAGTCTGCTGCGTGGTTTTCTATTTTGTGCTTTTTTTAAAAAAAGAAAAATAATAATTACAATTTTTTTTTCATTTTATTTTGCCTTGTTTTTCTCTTTTTTTGTTGTTGTTTCTCTCTCTCTTTTGCATTTTCTTTTTTCTTGTCTCTCCACTCTTCAACATCCATTTAATGTGTTTCTAGATAGATCTAAGGGCACTGTAGCTAAACATCCCAATACTATTAGGGTTAACATATTCCTCAATATCTACTGAATCTGCTGCACCAGCGAACACAACAGAATGGCAAAGAGATTCCAGATCACCTCTTTCTGCTGCTTCTGAACATTCAGATTGAACTTCAAAAATTAGAAAGAAGCACACTATACATCAGATCAGAAGAAATCACTGCAGGACCACAAGAAATATGGGAAAGCAAAAAAATACCTCTCCTCCAAGGGAAAAGAATAATTCCTCTTCATCCTCAAGCAGTTCAATGGAAATCATGGAAATGTCTGATAAAGAATTTAGAACATTCATAATGGTGAAGCTAACAGAGATGAAAGAGAAGCAAGACAATGAACTGCTAAAGAGAAAGGAGAAAGAGGTTGATGAATTCCAGGAGGTGAGGAAATTCTTGCAAGATCTAAAAGAGGAATTACACACTTTACAAGACTCAAACGTAACTGTTAGAAATAAAGTCTATAACA
>NW_006159990.1:1482870-1486027 GCF_000334495.1 Tupaia belangeri chinensis | reverse complement strand
ACAATGTGGGTGGGAAAGGAATGGAAGACAATTGTAGACTCCAGAGATAGTGTGAGAATAGGGTGGGAAAGGACAGAGGGTCAGAAAGAAGGTTAAAAAATATTCTAGAAACTAGAAATGGAAAATTTTTGAGAATAATATGCATGATTAAGTCACTATGCAGTATATTCTGGATGGGAAATCACATTTTGTATGCTGTGATGATGCTTAGGGAAAAAGTTTCAGAAAAAAATATATCTATTCGATCACTACAGTAAAATATATAGCACCAGCTAGGTGCTACTTTATAGGATGCCTAAAGTTAGACTTGTGTTCATGGAAATGTATATATCAGCTGTTTTTGCTATGAAAATATTTAGATTAATTAAGATATTTAGTAATTCAATAAAATGTGGGAGGAAAACAATATAGAAAGCAAACATAGATATCAGAGACAGTGTCGAAGGAGAGTGGGAAATGGCAGAGGGTAAGAAATAGGGAATCAAGCATGGGGAAAAAAGCAAAACATACAGGAAACAAGAAATGGAAAATTATTTGTTGACAATAACATGTATGTTGATGTGCTTGATTGAGACAATATACAGTGTACTCTAGATGGAAAATCTCATTTTGTATGCAGTAATGATGTACAGTGAATGAATGTAAATAAAAATATATAAAAATAAATAAAAAAGAAAAACAAAAAAGAAGAGACAAAAAAGGCCATTATATGGTAGTAAAAAGGAAAATTCATCAAGAAGAGATAATGCTTATTAATATCTATGTACCCAACTCAGGAGTGCCCAAATACATGAAAGAAAAACTGCTAGAACTGAAAGGAGAAAAGACTTGCAATGTACTAATTGTGGGGATATCAATACCCTACTATATCCTTGGACTGATCATTTAGACAAAATATAAACAAAGAGATAAAAGATCATAATGATACCATAAATCAAATGGACTTGACAGATATAGCTAGATTCTTCCACCCAAAAACCATGAAATATATATTTTTCTCACCCCCACATGAAACCTTTTCAAAGACTGACCACATGATAAGGCACAAAACAAGCCTTTACAGATTCAAAGGCATAGAAACTATATCTAGCATCTTCTCAGACCATAATAGAATTACACTTGATATTATTTTTAAAAACACACACACACAAAAATACACTAAAATATGAAAACTAAATAACCTACTCCTGAGTGACTTCACAAATACTGAAGAAATTAATACTGAGATAAAAAGCTTCATGGGAACCAATCATAATGAGTCCACAAGTTTCCATAATCTATGGGACACAGAAAAAACAGTCATAATAGAGAAATTCATAGCAATTAGTGTGCATAAGAAAAAGCAGGAGAGATGGCATATGGAAAAGCTAATACTATGACTCAGAGAATTGGAAAAACAAAAAACAAAAAAATCCAAAAATATGCCAAGAGAAAAGAAATAAAAAATATTTGAGCAGAAATTAATTAAGTAGAAAATAAACAAACTATGCAGAAAATAAATGAAAGCAAAATCTGGTTTTCTAAGAAGATAAACAAAGTCGACACTTCATTAGCTAGACTAATTAAGAAGAAGAGAGAAAAGAACCAGATAAATCAAATTCAAAATTTAACAGGCAATATTACAACATATATAATAGAAATACAAAACATCATTAGGGGATACTATACACAACCATACACCAACAAACAAGAAAACCTAGATGAGGTAGATAATTTCCTGTACATGTGTAGTCAACCAAGATTGAACAGGAGGATATCCCATCAAGCTAACATAAGACTTCCCATTGGAAACAATTAGAGCAAGGAAAGAATGGGAAAATATATTCAAAGTGTTAAGTGAAAAACAATTTCACCCAAG
The DNA here is from genome assembly GCF_000334495.1 of Tupaia belangeri chinensis. NCBI lineage: Eukaryota > Metazoa > Chordata > Mammalia > Scandentia > Tupaiidae > Tupaia > Tupaia belangeri. The sequence continues at coordinate 1,484,169 of NW_006159990.1, read as the reverse complement.
AATACCCAGCAAGATTATCTTTCATATGGGATGAGAAGACAAAAACATTCTCAGATAAACAAAACCTGAAAGAATTTATCAAAACTAGTCCAGCTCTCCAAAAATTTCTGAGTGCAATAACCAGGAAAACTAAAGACAGACACACAGAAATAAGATCCAAAAAACAACCAAGAAAATGGCCAACTTAATGGTAGGGACAAGTCTGGAACTGAATGTTAATTTCTAGAATTTAAATGGAAAGAACGAACCATAACAGAAGAGAGATTAATTACATGAGACTGAACTGGTGAAATAGAATTTTATGAATTTTGACTAAAACATTACTTATTTTCCTCTATGCTTTATTTTTCAGATTTAAGGATTTGTGTCTTCTCTTGAGCTGTCGATATGTTCATCTACCTACTATTTGAACAAAATCTTAACCTGTTTCCTGGGTTTAAGTCTAAAGCAAATTTCTCTTAACATTTCTTGATTTTGATTTACTAACGCTAAAACTACTTTTCCTGAAATTAAAAAAATACATTAAAAAATACCTAGTTAATGACTGAAGTAAGCTATACAGTCTCAGGTAGGTGCTACTCACTGAGTTTCATGCCTAAAGTTAGACTTGTGTTCACAGATATGTATACATCAGCTGAACTTACTATAGAAAGTATTTAAATTAATTATGATATTTGGTGAATCAATAAAAGTGTGTGTGTGGGGGGGAGGAATGGAAAACAACTGTAGATACCAGAGACAGTGTGGGAGGAGGGTGGGAAATGGCAGAGGGTGAGAATTAGAGAATAAAAAAAGGAAAAAAGGAAGAAAAAATACATAAGAAGAAATGGGAAATGGAAAATTATCTGTTAATGATAAAATGTATGACTCAGCCAATACACAATATATTCTGAATGGGAAATCACAATATGTATGCTGTAATGATGTATAGTGAATGACTGTAAAATAAATTAATTTCAAATAATAAAAAAAGAAAGCACCCCCCCCCAACGGGATAAAAAAAAGTTTGAATCAGGAGGACACAGAAAGCCTGAACAGATCCATAATAAGCAATGAGATTGAATCAGTAATAAATAACCTCCCATCAAAGAAAAACCCTGGTCCTGATGGATTAACTTCTGGATTCTACAAAGCTTTTAAAGAAGAAGCTATTGGATGATGATGATGGGGATTTTAATGTCTGTATTGACTGATATGCATGGTATTCCTTCTGGAAAAAGAAATGTAATACACTGTGAAGTTATATGTGATTCAATGTAATATAAACAAGATTATGATGATAATAAAAAATTTTTAAAA
>NW_006159990.1:1469314-1482618 GCF_000334495.1 Tupaia belangeri chinensis | reverse complement strand
AAAAGACCCCAAAAAAAAAAAAAAAAAAAAAAAAAAAAAAAAAAAAAAAAAAAGACAGAAAATTCTCAAAAAGATACTAGCAAACCACACCAAACAACATATAAAAAAGATTATACATAATGACCAGGTAGCATTTATTCCAGGAATGCAAGGGTGGTTCAACATACACAAAATCATAAACACAATACACCTACTAACAAAAAGAAAAATAAAAACCATTTGATCATATCAATCAATGCAGAAAAATCATTTGATAAAATACAACATCTCTTCATGATTAAGACTCTCAGGAAAATCAGCATAGAAGGGTCACTTTTCAACACAAGAAAAGCTACTATGAAAAACCCATAGCTAACACCATACTGAATGAGGAAAAGTTGAAAGCTTTTGCACTAAAAACTAGTACATAGCAAGGCTGCCCACTTTCTCCACTCCTTTTCAATATAATGATGGAAGTCCTAGCCAATGCAATTAGAAAAGAGAATAAAATAAAAGGCATTTTGGAAAGAAGAGGTGAAATGATCTCTATTTGCAGAAGACATGACTGTATAAACAGAAGACCCAAGGATATCCATGAAGAAAAACCTGGAAGTAATAAATAAATACAGTAAAGTAGCAGAATACAAAGTCAACTTACCAAAATCTACAGCATTTCTATATACAAACAAAAAGCAGACTGAACTAGAACTGAAGAAAGTGATCCCATTTATTATAGCTACAATAAGTACAAGATATTTAGGAAGAAATCTAACCAAATAAGTCAAAGACCTCTATAAGGAAAACTATGAAAATCTTAAAAAAAAAAAAAAAACTGAAAATGACACCAAAAAATGGAAGAACATCCCACGTTCCTGGATTGAAAGAACTAATATAATCAAAAAGCAATCCTACCCAAATTAATCTATATATTTAATATAACCCAAATCAAATTACCAAAGACATTCTTCACAGATTTAGAAAAGGCAATCATATAATTTGTCTGGAATCATGAGAGTATTGCCAAAGTAATCCTGCATAAGAGGAGTGGAGTAGGAGGCATCTCACTCCCTGACTCCGAAATATATTACAAATCTGTGATAATCAAAACAGTATGGTATTGGCACAAAAACAGGCATGTGGACCAATAGAACAGAGCAGAGATTCCTAGAAGTAAACCCCAAAATGTACAGCCAACAGATTTTTGACAAAAGATACCAATTGATCCAGGGGAAAAAAGAAAACCTCTTTAGCAAGTAGTGCTGGAAAAACTGGGTATCCTCCTGCAGAAAGATGAATCTGGACCCCTCTCTCTGGCCATTAACAAAAATCAAACTCAAAGTGGATCAAAGATCTAAATCTAAGACCTCAAACTATAAAAATACTGGTGGAAAACACTAGGAAAACACTGGGAGACATTGGGGTAGACAAAGACTTTTAAAATAAGACCACAAAAACACAGGCAATAATCCCCAAAATAGACAAGTGGAATTACATCAGATTAAGAAGTTTCTGCACAGCAAAAGACACTGCAATTAGTGTGAATCTACAACCCTTGGAATGGGAGAATATTTTTTATAAACTATGCCTCAGACAGGGACTGATAACCAGAATACACAGGGAACTCAAACAGCTTACACCATTCCCAAAAAAATGATCAACTCAGTTAAAAGATGGGAAAATGAGAGGAACAAAAAATTCTCTAAGGACTAAGGAAGACATATGAACAGCCAAGAAGTATATGAGGAAATCCTCAACATCCCTCATCATAAGGGAAATGCAGATCAAAACCACAATGAGATGCCACCTAACCCCTGTCAAAATGGCAAAGATTTATAAAAACAGTGATAAGCGCTGGCAGGGTTGTGGTGAAAAGGAACTCTCCTACATTGCTGGTGGGAGTGTAAATTGGTCCATCACTGTGGGGAATAATATGGATGTTCCTCAAAGGTCTACAGATAGAACTACCATATGATCCAGCAATTCCAGTCCTGAGTATCTACCCAAAGAATAGGAGAATGTTCAGTTGGAAAGTGCTTGCCTGTCTATGTTTATCACAGCAATATTCATAATCACTAAGACATGGAACCAACACAAATATCCATGAACAGATGGAATGGATTGAAAGTCTATGGAATACTACTCAGCCATAAAAATCAGTAAGAGCTTGCCATATGACACAAAGTGGACAAATACAGAAGATTTACCACTGAGTGAAGCAAGTTAGGCTATGAAAAGACATCATATGTCTTAACTTGATATATAATCACTGCCTTCTCTTTATGGTGGAAACTGAAAGATTAGAGGATATAGAAATATGGAAAATGGTTATAGATACTGGAGACAGCATGGGAAGAAAGTAGGAGAAGGGGGAAATGTGAGGAAAGAAATTAAGGAGAAAAACAGAGAGGCAAGACATTTATGGGACACAGAAATGGATTATTACCTGTTGATGATAACACATATAGTATCCTCAACTGGACTGGTGTGAAGTGTAATCATGTTGGGTAAACCATTTTACAAACTAAGTGATGTACAGTGCTTGAATGTTTAAAATAAATTAAAATTAAATGAAAGAGAAAGAAGAAACAACTCAGGACCAACAGATGCCATAATGGTTATGTTGCTAGACTCCCATGTAGTTGACCGCAGCTTGAGTCCTGGACCCAGCAGCTTAAAATTCATGCTAGGCACATGTGCATGCATGCCCAAAATCCTGATAGAAGAATAGAGCAGAAGATATTGCAGTGTAGTCATCCCCCCTAGTGGTGATTTATTGCTTTCTGTCTTTCCAGCAAGCATATGCACACTCTGGTAAAAATCTCTCTAAAAATAATTAAGTAAATAAAATAGCACATTTTAAACAAAAATTTCTATAGAAGCTTGAAAGTAAACAAAATGTCAATAAGACAAAAAGTGTGAGATAAAAGCTAAGAACTTAGAGAATCAAACTAAAAGATCAAATATCCAAATAATATGAGTTCTATAAATAGAACAGAATTAAGGTCATCAAGATAAAATTTTTTTTTTAAATATTGACTTTTTCAGAACAAAAAAGTACAATTGCAGATTTAAATGACCAAAAAAACACCCACACAATTAATTTTTTTGGAGAGATTTTTTGCTATAGGGTACATGACAGAGACAGAGAGATAGAAAGTGAGAAATCACTCCTCAGGAAGATGGCCATGCCACAATCCCTTCTCCTCCATTCTCCTCTTGGGATCTTGGGCACGCATGCATATGCTCCCAGCGTGAGTTTAAGCCACCAGGATTGAGACTTGAACTGCGGTAGACTACATGGAAGTCCAGCGACATAGCCATTACGGCAAGTGCTGGTCCCAATTTTTTTTTAATACCTAAAACAGTTGGATCCATGGCTTGGTGATTAAAACAGTTAATACCATATGGCCCACCTCACTGTTGAAGTCCCAGACAGTGTTCGAAAAACATCTTAAGCTCATGTATGACATGCTCAGAATCCAGAAAATGAGAAAAAATGGAGGGGAAGAGATTGTGAAGTGACCACTACCCATGGCACATGCTTTCTGCTCTCCTCTCTCTGCCTCTTTGTCTCTCAGGCAGCAAAAACAAAACAAAACAAATATACCTAAAACAAAGCATACTGTCACAACATCTTAGAACATCGTGTTAAAGAGACAAGCCTAAAGAATTAAAAAAAAGGAGGAGGAGGAAAATCAGACTAGATAGGCTTTTCATCAACTGCACCTGCTGAGGCCGAAAGAATATGGTTTTCAACTTAAATTGTTTCAAATTACATTTAATCACTATACATCTTTACAGTGTACAACATGTTTTTTTGCAGCATGAATACAGTGCCTACTAGTCAAGTCAGAGACATTACCATATACATTATCAATAGATAATTTTTTGTGTATCTATTAAACTTTTTTCCCTGATCCCCTCCCTCCCATTCCCTATTACTCATACCCTATTGCCCACCTCCCGCCCCCATACGGTTTCTAATATCTACAATCGCCATCCCTGCCTTCCAACATTTTTTAATCCATTCATCTGTTTTTGGAAATTTGGTTTGATTCTATGTCTCAACCTAATTTTTAAAAACAATAAGAGTAGAATAGCAATATTTTCAGATATGCAGTGGTAAAATTTTCCTCTTTCTTAGATGCTGTAAAGGTATGCAGAGTAGGAAAAAAAATCTACACGAGCATTATTGCCAAGGAATATTGAAATGGAGAGAGTATATCTATAAGGGATAGATAAAATTTTAAACAATTATTTTAAATTAAAAGGGAGTATGGAAAATAAAAAGTGATAAAATTATGTTGAAAGGGATAGAAAAGAAAGAGAGTGGTATAAATCTCAGTGGACATCTTTCATACCTTTTTGGAGAAAGAGAAAGTATATATAGAGAAAATCAAAAGGATTAGAGAGAAAAAAGAGGTGAAAATGTTGTACATCAGTAACTTTAGAAGATTTACATAATGGTGCAAAAAGAAAACTGGTCCTGCAAAAGAATATGATTTGTGACAAATGTGAAGGCCAAGGTAGTAAGAGAGGGGCAGTAGAGTGCTGTCCTAATTGCCGTGGTACTGAAATTCAAATAATGATTCATCAGATAGGCCCTGAACTGGTTCAGCAAGTTCAGTCTGTATGCATGGAGTACCAAGGTCATGGGGAACAGATCAGTCCTGAAGATAGATGTTAAAGATGCAATGGAAGGAAGATAGAGAAAAGATTCTAGAAGTTCGTATGACATGAAAGTTGGCCAGGAGATAACATTCCATAGTGAAGGAGACCAAGAACCAGGACTGGAGCCAGGAGATATTATCATTGTATTAGATCAGAAAGATCTAATGTAATGGCACCATTACAATGGAGAAGCATATGAGGACGATGAACATTATCCCCAAAGTGGTGTTCAATGTTAAACCTCTTAATGGGGTCAGTAAATAACACTCACCGATGGTATTTTATATGCAGTAGTGAATGAGTGAGGGACTATAATTATAATATGCTCACAACTTTCTTTTTTTTTATTTTAATATGCATATATAGCAGTGTTTTAAAAGTTAAATGAAGAATAAATGCAAATATAAAAGCTTTGACTTTGCCCTGTACGTATGATGCCTTAAGTGTGTAAGATATAGTTTTAATAGCTGTAAAAACTACAAAATTCCCCTAGCATTTGTTAGGCCATTTCTTGTAACTGATTTCAGCTATGTTCAGGGATGAGCTTAGACTGAAATGCTAGATATATGTATTGACCTCAATGTATGACCCCCTCACTGTCAAACTATAAAATTAAAATCCTGTATTTAAATGGAAATCAGAAGGAGAAAAAACATTTTATAGGAAAGTGTGTGTTGGTCTGTATAGTTATTTGTATTAAGTGGGATTCATTGTGATGTGTCTGCATTTATTCTATTACCTCAACTTGAAAATGGATGGCATAATATACAATTTAGCCTGGGGCACCAGTGATAGAAATGATACCTTTATAAAGAAGGAGTTTATCATAATATGTTACTTCTTGAGGGCTTACACTTCAAGAATGTCTCTCCCTTCTGTTGTGCCATTTTTTTAAAATATGTATATATTTTAAAAGTTATATATAATGTGTGTGTGTGCGTATACATATGTATGTATATGTGACCAGTCCTGATTACTCCCACCCCCTTCTCTTTGGACCATGAACAGCCCCTGAACTAGATAACTTACAAAGTGAAACAACATTTACATGGAGAAATAATTTGCATGTGTGATATAGAAAAGTATTTATTAGTTATTAAAGGTTTACTTTAAGCCATTTGACATATGCTCCAAAGTAACTATAATTTGATATTGGTAGCATAAGAGATTATGATGAGATGAATAGCTTTAATTGTACGTTTTAAAGTCATATGTTCACATGCTTAAATCTGGATTAACAGAATTTAAGCAATTCTTGAAATATATGAATGTCTCCTTAATATTCTGATTGCAAAGCAAAAGTAATTAAATTAAATAGATATGTCATATGTGCATTTAATAATGAGCATATTTTCATATGCCTGCAATTTGAGTTTGGATCTATAATGACATACTTGAAGAAACTATTTGTTCCCACACTCCACCTCCCAATGGGAAAACAAAAATTAAAGACAAGCAGATCAATATATATATGGAGAGAGAGAGAGAGAGAATTTTTTTATTACAGTGAGTTGTCAGAGGTTGTCCATTTCAGTACCATCACTTAAATTTTGGGAGGAGGTTATGGTTCTAAGCAGAAATAGAAGGCTTTTAGTGGGTCACTGGAATCCCTGGCTTCCAATGCTCATGAACCCATCTCTGAAATAGCACATACAATTTATCTACTTATAGTAGAGACATGTGAACACAGCAGAACAGCTCAAGTAAATGGTAACATTTACAGCATGGGACACTATGGATGATTCAACTTCATCCCATGAATGGGCCCAGCAGAGCATCAACATACCAATCTCAGATACTTTTTCTCTCCAAGAGGAACAAACCAGTATATGGGACAAAGAATAGCAAAGACTCAACTAGTTCAGCCACTGTGGAGAACAATATGGAGGTTCCTCAAAGATCTGCAAATAGAGCTACCATTTGATCCAGAAATCCCACTTCTGGGTGTCTACCCAAAGGACAGGAGAACACTCAGTCAGAAGAGCGTTTACACATGAATGTTTATTGCAGCTTTATTTACAATCGGTAAGGCATGGAACCAACCTAAATGCCCACAAACAGATGAATGGATTGAAAAAGTGTGGCACATATACTCTATGGAATACTACTCAGCCATAAAAAACAAGACCCTGGAATTTGATAGAAAGTGGTTGGATATGGCGGATCAATTGCTGAGTGAAGTAAGCCAGGATATCAAAGAAAGATATTGTATGTACCTATTTAATATATATCGACTATCCATACTTTATGGTAGAGGTTGAAATATTGGAGGGCATAAAAGCAGTGAAAATAGTTAGTGATGATATATTGGAGGGCATAAAAGCAGTGAAAATAGTTAGTGATGATAAGGCAGTATGGAACAGGGTGAGAGAAGAGAAGACTATGGAGAAGTATAGCAAGAGAACAAATAGAGAGGCATGACATTAGTGGGATTCAGATATGGTTTATTACCTGTTGATAATGACATGTATAGTATTCTCAACTGGACAGATCTGAGAAGTATTTCATGTTGGATAGTCTTTTTACAAGCAAAATGATAAATAGTAATGGAATGTTTAAAAAATTAGAATAATAGTAATAATCTGGAAAAAAATGAAAAGCTGTTTGATGATGATGATGGGGATTTTAATAACTTTGTATTGACTGATATGAATGGTATTCCTTCTGGAAAAAGAACTGTAATACACTGCAAAGTTATATGTGATTCAATGTAACATAAACAAGATGATAATAATAAAAAAATTTTAAATGATGAATAAAATGAAATAATTCTTTTAAAAAAAATACCAAAGACTCTGACCTTGATTATAGATGTCATTCCACCAATGCTCCACACAAATCCCTTTTGGAAAATCTCTTTTGGCACAAGAAGTGGGATGTACTGAGAATCTGCCAGTCAGTTAGATAGAGCAACTCATTGAGTGGACTTGGGCACAGACTGCCATAGCGAGTCTTCCTGGTGGGTGAGGACTAAATTCAAAAGAACTAAAGAAAAATTTTATATCCTAGATCTATGATTATCACTTATTATATTCTTGAAACAGTCCTCTCAACAGTCCCTGGTGGAATTGTGAAAATTCTCTGTACCTCAACTAGGATGACAACTGTACAAAGCTTCTTGCTATTATCAGTGAAGCTACAGATGTCTGCAGAAACATGCTTTATGAGTGACATATCCCCTGCAAACACCAACTTTGGTGAGTGAGAGGTATCTCAGTGGGGATAGCTGCAGTAAGTAGCTTCAGATAACACATCATGGTGTACTTTCCTCCAGTTATATTACACACACACATACACACACACACTCACACACACACACTGACATCCTGCATGAATGAGAGGGAAAGATAACTCTAATTGAATATGAAATATAAAACATGATAAGACATGAAATGTGAGGTACATGATTTGTGATTCCCAAGTCTGAGTTCTATTTGTCCTGAACAGTATAAATATTTCTAGTATTTTAACCAAGGATCTGTGGAGAGATCTAACAGGAGCATAACAAATCATATGCTAGTAATTGTAATTCCTCTGATCTGTAGTAACCTATGAAAAGAAGTGATATGCTCCAGGCTGAAAGCCAGGTGTTTCTCTAATCAGGCTGCACTAAGACCCTTCTCCATGTTGGCATGGCCCTGTTTTCGGTTTAAATGCTGACCTTAGATTGCTATGAGGGTTTATACCTCTTTTTCTCTTTTGTTCTTTTTTCTTTCTTCCCTCCCTGATCTATGTGTCTGGATATTCATACCCAACTATATGCTGATAGGACCCTTCCCTTCCATCTAGCCCTTGCCCTACTTTTCCTCTGCATACAGGTGTTGTATATATGTTTCACTCTGATTGTATGATTTATCTATTGCTGTGTAAAAATTATCACAAACTTGGTGACTTAAAAGAACAACAGTAATTATCTCACAGTAATCAGGAGACTAGGCATGATGAGGCTCAACTGGAAAGGATCCTTTTTTTGATGCTTACACATGTGACTGTTGGAAAGATTAAATTTTTTTGTAGCTGCTAGACTAAGGCTTCAGATGCTGATGAACTGTTGGCTGAAAGCCTCTCTCCATTTCCTACTATGTGAACCTCTCCATAGCATCTTACAACATACCCTGAAAGACTGTGCCATGGGAGAATGTAAGGTATAAAGTAAGAAAGAATGCCAACAGGAGAGTAGGAGAATGTAAGCTATAAAGTAAGAAAGAATGCCAACAGGAGAGAGAATTCAAGCAATATGAAATTACTGTCTTTTGTAATCAAATCACTGAAGTGATATTCAATTAATTTGGGGGTATTCGTTTCATTAAATACAAGTCACTAGATCCAGTCTATACTCAAGAAGAGGGGATTACAAATGTGTATGAATGCCAAGAATGGAGATTACCAGGGGCCATTTCAGAGACTGTCTACCAAGTATACTTGAGTGAGGAGAAGTGGAATGGTCTGTAGAGATTGGAGAAGAACAGGTTAGATCCATGTCAGAAGGGGGCTACTGCCCTTGCTATGTGGCTTTCCCACTCCAGATCCACATTTGTCCATTTCTGTCTCCTTCAAACTAACACCCTAGTGCTTAATATGACTTTACCATAAATTAAAATGGTATATTCACTGAACTCTTGGTTTTACCCATTGCCTGATTGCCTAATTTTCTGTTCTAGTCAATAATTAGCATTTCTTTATTGGTATATGTATAGATAAAAAAGCATTACCCTTTAAGGAATGGAATTTCAAGAAGGAATATGACCAAAGGGCCAAGAAGCAGAGGCCAGCAAAGCAGAAGCATCTAGATAGTGCAGGATCATAGCAATAAGTTGTTTCAAGCATTCAATGATCAACCATTGAGACCTTTGTATTTAACTAGATTCACGAGTCACCATAGACCCAGGGTATTATTTGCAAACTGGAGAGTTTTATAACTCGATTCTTTTTTAAACAACTTTAGTAAATATAATTGGTGCTTGACTATTATAATAAACAAAGAGAGTTATAAATTTTAAATTAAAAAAATTACATTTATTTTTACTATAGCCCTAAAAACTGAGTTAATATCAGGCTTTTTGATATTAAGGTCAGGTTCTGACTGCGGTTGCCATGGTTGTGTTTGATGGCTCTCATTGACTGCAGAACAATTAGAAACATTTTCCCGAAAACTGATATTTTTTGCTAACAAGGGACTGAAGGGAATTTGGGTCCAACCATCCTCTTTACTTTGGTCTGGCATTTCTTCCAGACACAGTCATAGCAACGTACAAAATCAATTGGCAGAAAATGCTTATTTATGTCAAATATGGATTTTCCAACAAATAGCTTATGAAAACATCTTCCATGTGGATAATGACTAAAGGTAAAAAGTGGACTGTCTGTTTCCCAGTAATTATAGCCTAGTGTTGCTTTAATCACCAATAGTCTAGCGTTAAGAAAACGAACATGCCCAAAGCAGGTCAGCATACAAATTGTAGCTTGAATGGGGAAAGAAATTGGAAAGAAGAGGAGATAGTTATTTTATTTTCCCCTACAATCATACTACACTGAATTGCATTTTGATATCTTTTCATTTAGATAAAGGTAGTTAAGTGACAGCTGATGAACAGTGAGTTTGTATTCCAGGAGTACTCCCTCATAGACTTGGATTACATACAGATGAAAAATACCCATACGGCTTTTGAACAAAATGAATGGCTGCAAGCCCTGAAAAACTCCAGTGGAAAGGTTGGCATGCTAAAAGGTTAATTAAAATTTGACTCTGCAAGATGGATACTTTTATTTATAGAACCTTTGGCTGATTTTCAGCAGCCATGTTTTCTTCTAATTAAAATAATATGAACAGCTAATAGCAATCAGCTTAAAGAACTGAATATTTTAGAGAAAGGATGATTCAGAGGCTTTTTAATAATCATTTTACAGTAGATGTCTCCAATAAAGAGCACATAAAACATTTGTATTCAGCCATTGTCTGGTTCAAATGTCAGGAAATATTAAGTTAGAAAAAAATGAGGAGCAAATTATTTAAAGCTGTCTAAAATAAGTCATTGATATTATCATGTAAATTTGATATTTCCTTAAAGGTTCTGAAATTATTCTTTGGCATGGCATAACTCAAAATATCCAAGGAAGTGGACCATGATAAGCATTAAAGAAAATAAGAATTTCCTTATATACTCACGAACATAACATATATAGGCAAATAATGACATTTAAGAGAGCAAAAGTGTGCCATGAAAATACTATGTACACATCAAACAGAGAGAGAGAGAGAGAGAGAGAGAGGATAGATAGGTGGGTAGATATATAAAAGAGATAGATGATAGATAGATAGATAGATAGATAGATAGATAGATAGATAGATAGATAGATAGATGATAGATCGATAGATGATATAGATAGATACAGATGATAGATAGATATAGATGATAGATAGATAAAGAGATGAGAGATAGATGATAGATATAGATAGATAGATAGACAGACAGATATAGAGCAAGAATTATTTCACCATTATATCTTCTGTAGGATTAAGCATTCTCTTTCCTCCCACTAATTGAGAATGATTAAAGAACTAGATTAAAATTTGAAATGGAGGCCAGCTCCATGGCCTGGTAGTTAAGGCAGCCAGATTCCACATGGTCCACCTGGCGGTTTGATTCCTGGACCCAGTGGCCTTGAAAAGCATGCCTGGTCCATGTCCCAAAATCCTTGAAAGAGGAACATGGAGAAGAAAAGATTGCAGCGTGATCATTTTCCATGGGGGGAGGGAGGCTTTTTCTCCTATCCCTCTTTCTCTGTGTCTCTCTGGTAAGCACACATGGCCTCTACTGAAAATAAATAAATAAGAAAAGAAAATATGGAAAACAAAAATATTATAACTATATATGAGAAGAAAATTATTGAAGGGAGAAGGAGGAGGTTTAGGAGGAGGGGTAGAAAAAGACTTCAGTGAAATAAGTTAGAAATATATACCTCCCAGATAAGTGTCTGCAGTACTTCACTTCAGTGGAAAAACAACCAACTCTCCCAACACCCACCTCCCACTTTCTCTTTTGCCCTTATGCCTCAATAACAAAACCCTTGATTTTTTTTTTTTTTCTTTTTTGGAGAGGTTTTTGCTATAGGGAACATGTACTCACCAGAAAGACAGAGACAGAAAGCGAGAAATCACCCCCAGAGTGGGGAAGACCACGCCACAATCCCTTCTTTTCCATTTATTTCTCAGGATCTTGGGCACGTACACACATGCGCCTGGAGTAAATGTAAGCTACTGGATCTGGGACTCAAACCGTGGGCGACTACATGGGAGTCCAGGGACTTAGCCATTACACTAATTGCTGGTCCCACAAAACCCTTGAATTTTAATTGGGACTATCACATCTCAGAATTCAAACTATATTTCCCCACCTCCTATGAAGCAAAATATTAACAAAATCTTGATTCTAGTCAATGGAATGGAAATGGACATGCTGTGTGTATCTCCTGCCCAGTGTCCACTCTCCTTTTCCTCTTTTTCTGCTGTCTGGTATGTACATGTATGTGATGCAGCAAAAGCAGCCTTTGAGGTAATGGGTAAACTTGAGCATACGGCGCTTGTTAAGACAAGTGAAAGGAAAGCAGCCCGGGTTTCTAACATCACGAAGAGTCAACCAGCACTGGGCTGTCTAGATCTGTAGGAGGGAAATCAGTTTCTACTTTTTAAATCTACAATAGTGTTTTCTTGTCACTTCAGGATAAATCAAATCTTAATTAGTACACGACCTAGGATGTGAATTTATGCTATAGAAACAAACCAGGCAATATCTCCACAGTTTAGGCACACCTCTAGGTTTTTAAAAGTCTAAGCACACAGTCTCCACATAGAGACAAAAGTGCACCAGACCAATTATTCTTGAACTTTCATGTGTATCAGATTCACCTGAGGGCTTGTTACAACACAGATTGCTGGACCCCACTCATGAAGATTTGATTCAGTAGGCTAGGTGGAGCAGAAAATTTGTATTTCTAACAACCTCCCAGGTGAGGCTGATACTGCGTGACTACAGAACACACACTGTGTCTCACTGCCCCAGAACACACCTCCGTTTCTAACATATGCAGATTCTGAAGTCTCACAGCATGATAAAAACTATACCTTTCCCTGTAATCAGTATATTCTAATTTCTAAATGTAGTGGGAGGTCCCTATTAACATCCTGGTTACCATTCACCTAAAAAGCTCCACATCTTTATTGTTTTAAATTAATTACAACTTAACAAATAGTGAAAGGAATATAAAGCATTAGTAATAATCCAATTTATTATTTACTGTAACAGATTCATTTTAAGTGCTATTTCAGAGATCAAGTAAACTATAAATAATCAAATTCAGAAAAACTATAGTAGAGAGAATGTGAAGTATGTGATCACCTAATTGTTTATTTCAGAATCATATGGAGTACTCATTATAAATAAAGATTTGGGGCCAGCAAGTGATGCAGAAGCTAAGGTGCTGGATTCCCACATGTCTGACTGTAGTTCAAGTCCCGGACCCGGAGCCTTAAAAATCCCCTTGGGTGCATATGTGTGCATGTCCAAAATCCTGAAAGGAGAATAGAGGAAAAGGGATTGAGGTGTGCTGATCACCCCCCCCTCCCCCCCCCCCGCAGTGAGCTCCACTTTTTATTC
>NW_006159990.1:1455143-1468843 GCF_000334495.1 Tupaia belangeri chinensis | reverse complement strand
TGGAGGTGTGCTGATCCCCCCCCCGTCCCCCCCCCGGAAGTGACTTCTCATTTTCCTTCTCTCTGGCCCTCTCTGGAGAGCACATGCTTCCTATCACCCTATAGCAAAAACCTAGAAATGAAAGTACTGGGTCACATCCAGCACCTACTGAGTAAGAGTACCTAAAAGTAGGACCTAGGACTCTTTATTTTTTAAATATTTTCCATTGCTTTTATTTACATTTAATCACTGTACATATTTACAGTGTATCATAAGGTTTTTTTCAGCATGAATATAGTGTGTATTAGTCAAGACAAAGACATTACCATATACTTCATCATCAATAGATAAGTTCATTTTTATGTTTGTTAAATGTTTTGTTTGTTTTTCCCTGATACCCTCCCTCTCACCCCCTATGACCCACCTCCTCTTTCCCACTGCCTTCTATACTGTCTCTATTTTCTACAGGTGGTGACCCACCTCCTCTTTCCCACCGCCTTCTATACTGTCTCTATTTTCTACAGGTGGCCTTCCTTCTGTTATTACCTTTCAGCCTTTCCATTTCTGCTATAGAGTACAGACATTAGCTCTATACTGAGTGGTGATGTAAAGTCTGTTTTTATAGTCTCGCTTGCTTCGCTCAGCATTAAATCTTACATATTTGTCCACTTTGTATCAAATGCCATTGTTTTATTATGGATGAGTAATATTCCACAGAGTACATGTGTCACAGTTTTTCAATCCATTCATCCATTCTTGGACATTTGGGTTGATTCTGTGTCCTAGCAATTGTGAATAACGCTGCGATAAACATGGATGTGCGAGTCTTTTTCCTACTGAGGGCTTTCCTATACTTCGGGTAGATACCTAAGAGTTTAATTCCTGGGTTGCGTGGTAATTCTATTTCTGAGGAACTTCCATATTGTTCTTTACAGTGTTTATACTAATCTTTATTCCACGAATAGTGTAGGAAGATTGATTTTCAAGGCAGCCTCACCAGCACTTACCATTCTGTATTTTTTCATAATCTTAGCCATCCTGACTGGGGCTAAGTGGTATTTTACAGTATTTTTGATTTGTATTTCCCTTAAGATATGAGATGTTGGGCATTTTTCATATGCTTTTTGGACATTCATGGATCTTCCTGAAAAGTTGTCAGCTCAACTCATTTGTCCATGTTTTAACTGGATTGATGTTTTTTTGAGGAAGCTGCTCAAGTTTCTGTATATTCTGTTTACCAATCCCTTACCTGAGGCATAGTCTAAAAATGTAGTCTTCCATTCTGACGATTCTCTTCATTTTAATTATCATTTCTTGTGTTGGAAAGAAGATTTTATCTGATGTAGTCCTACTTGTCTATATTCAGGATCATTGCCTGTAATTGGAGGTCTTATTTAAGAAATATTTGCTTACTCCAATGTTTCCAAGAGTTTCCCCTGTGATGGGACCAGCAGTTAGCATAATGGTTATGTCTCTGGACTCCCTCGTAGTCAACAGTGGGTCGCGTCCCAGACCCGGTGGCTTAAAACATACCAGGTGAGTGTGCGTGCGTGCCCAAGATCCCAAGAGGAGAATGGAGGAGAAAGGATTGCGGCATGGCCATCCCCCCTGGGGGGTGATTTTTTGCTTTTTGTCTCTCTGTCTCTCTGTCTGGCTGGCGAGTGCACGCGCCCTGTAGCAAAAACTTCTCAAAAACAAACAAACAAACAAAAAAACGGAGTTTCCCCTGTGTTTTCTACCAGTAGTTTTATAGTTTGAGGTCTTAAGTTTAGGTCCTTGATCCACCTGGAGTTGAGTTTGTTAATGGTGAGAGAGAGGGTTCCCATTTTTTTTTTCTGCAGATAGATATCCAATTTTTCCAGCACAACTTCCTCAAGAGATTTTCTTTTCCCCACTGAGTTGTTTTGTGTCCATTCTTGAAAATCAACTGGCTGTATGTTTTGGGGTTTATTTCTGAATTCTTAATTTTGTTTCATTGGTCTACCTTCCTGTTTTCATGCCAACAACATGCATTTTTATTATCACAGCTTTGAAATATATTTTGAGGTCAGGAAATTAGACTGCCTCCTACTCTATTCTTTTTGCAGAGTATTGCTTTGACAATACAGGGCCTTTCATAATTCTAGACAAATTTTATTATTTTTTCTATTTCTGTGAGGAATATATCTGGTAGCTTGATTGGAATTGCATTGAATTTGTAGATTGATTTGGTTAAAATTGACGCTTTGCTTATATTTATTATTCTAATCCAGGAACACTTTTTTGTATCATTTTTTCATTTCTTTTTTTTTTTTTGAAGTTTTTCATAGTTTTCCTTGTAGAGGTCTTTCACTTCTTCAGTTAGGTTTTTTTTTTTCCCCTAGGTAGCTTATATTTTGAGTCTATAATACATGAAATTGCTTTCTTTAAATCTACCTCAGTTTGTTCATTATTGGTGTATAAAAATGTTATAAATTTTTGTATGTTGATTTTGTATCCTGCCACTTTATGGAATTTATTTATCATTTCCAGCAGGCTTTTATAATACATTGGGGGGGGGCTGTCTATGTTTATAATCATGTCATCTATGATTAGAAATAATTTCACTTCTTTTTCCATTTGAACACCTTTTATTTTACTCTCTTGTCTGATTACATAGGTTAGGATTCAGTACTATGTTAAAATGTAAGGGAAAAAATGGATAGTCTTGTCTTGTGCCAGTTTTTAGTGAAAAAGCATTCACCTTTTCCTCATTTAGTATGATGTTAGCTATGCGCTTATCACATATGGCTTCTATTATATTGAAAATGGTCCCTTCTATGCCAATTTTGCTGAACTCTTAATCATTAAGGGATGTTGCATTTTATCTAAGCTTTTTCTTCATCAATTGATATGACATATGGTTTTTACCTTTCCTTCTGTGAATTCGATGCATTACACTTACTGTTTTACATATGTTGAATGACCCTTGCATGCCTTGAATAAAGTCTACCTGGTCATGGTGTATGATATTTTTAATATGTTGTTGGATATGGCTCTTAATATCTTGTTAAGAATTTTTGTACCTGTATTCATTTGGGATATTGGTCTATAGTTTTCTTTTTTTTTTTTTTTTTCCCCAGTTTTTGGGACATTGACTTTATATTCAAAATTGTCAAATTAGTGTTCTTTCTTGGTTGGGAGGGTTCTTTTCTTTTGGAGCTTTAGAAATAATTTGTAGAATTGAGAGTAGTTCTTCTTTAAAAGTTTTGTAGGATTCAGAAGTAAAAACTTTGAGATCTCTGCTTTTCTTTTTTGTAGGACTATTTCTTGTTATGAGTCTCGTTAGGCTTTCTATGTCTTTGTGATTCATTCTTGGTAGATTACATGTGTCCAGAATCTCATCTAGGTACTCTTGTTTGTTGGCATGTAGTTGCACACAGTATTCTTTTATGGTCTTTTGTATTTCTGTTATGTCTGTTGTAATATTGCTTCTTTCATTGCTGATTTGATTTATCTAGATCCTTTCTCTGTTCTTGTGAACAGTATGTCAATTTTGTTTATCTTTTCAAAGAATCAGCTTTTGATTTCACTTATTTTCTGTACAGTTCTTTTATTCTCTATTTTATTTATTTCTGGTCAAATCTTTTTTTCTTAAGAATTGTTTATTATCATTATTTTTCAATTTTCAACAGAGAGAGACAGAGACAAAGAAAGAGCTGCCATGTCTGGGACTTGAACTGTGGTCAGATATTTGAGAGTCCAGTGCCCCCAATCACCATGCCACCTGCTTAAATCTTTATTATTTCTTTTTTCTGGGTGTTTTTGTTAGTTTTTTTTTGGGGGGGGTGCTTTTTTCCCCCCAGTTCCCTGACTTACATTGTTAGATTGTCTATTTGCCACCTCACTACTATTTTCATGTGAGAATTAATTGCTATAAACTTCCCTCTAATGACTGTTTTCTCTGTTCCCACAGCTTATAAAAACTCAAGTGCTCATTTTCATTGGTTTCCATAAATCTTTTTTTAGAATTATTTTATTTAACTTTATTCATTATTGTCATTATTATTTTTCCAATTTGATCAGGGAGAGACAGAGAAAGAGAGAAAGGAAGTGAGAAAGCAAGCCACCAGGTCTGAGACTTGAACCATGGTCAGCCATGTGGGAGTTCAGCGCCTTTAACCACCATGCCAGTTGCTGGCCCCTCCATGAATCATATGATTTTGGCCTTAGTTTCTTCAATGACTATGAAATCATTCGGGAGTAGGTTGTTTAGTTTCCATATGTTCATGTATTTTTGAGAGTTCTTTCTGCAGTTCATTTTAAATTTAATTCCATCTTGTCAGAGAAGAGTCTGGATATAGTTTCTATTCATTTGAATTTGTAAAGGCTTGTCTTGTGCCTTATCATGTGGTCGATTTTAAAAAATGTTCTACGTGGGGGTGAGAAAAATATATATTTATGGTCATTGGGTGAGAAGTTCTATAGATATCTGTCTATCAAGTCCATTCGATTTATGGTATCATTTAGATCCTGTATCTCCTTGCTTGTTTTTTGTCTAGATGATCTGTCCAGTGGAGACAGTGGGATATTGAGCTCCCCAACAATTAGTGTGTTACAGTCTCTCTCACCCTTTAAATCTAGCAATCTTTCTTTTACATATTTGGGTGCTCCCAAATGGATGTATAAATATCTATAAGTCTTATATCTTTGTAGTGAATTATTCTTTTAGTACTACATAGTGTCCTTCTCTGTCCCTTCTTCTAGTCTTCATCTTAAAGTATATTTTTTCTGTATCATTATTGTAACACCAGCCTTGTTTTGATTTTCGTTTGCTTAGAACATCTTTCTCCAGCCCTTTACTTTCAGCCTATGTATGTATTATTTGTATCATTTATATCATATTATATACTTCTTTATCAGTGAGGTACATTTCTTATAAGGAGCAGATAGAGGACTCCAGAGTTTTTTTGTTTGTTTATTTGTTTGTTTTACTTGTTTGTTTTTCAGTCAGCCAGTCTGTATCTTTTCTTATTTGTTTTTCAGTCAGCCAGTCTGTATCTTTTAATTGGGGAATTTAATCCATTAAAAGTCAATGTTATTATCAATGTTTGTGGATTTATCCCTGTCATTTTGTGAACCATTTTCTTGGTTATTTTATGTTCTTCTATTTCTGTTTGTCTCTCTTTAGTTTTCCTGATATAGTATTCTTTTCAGTACTTCTTGAAGAACTGGTCTAGTATTTGTAAATTATTTCAGGTTTTGTTTTTCTGAGTATGACTTTATTTTTGCTCCCAGTCAAAGAATAATCTTGCCAGGTATAGGATTCTTGGTAGAAATTGTGTTTCTTTCAGTGTTTTGAATATACTGCCCATTCCTACTTTGCTTGTATTTTTTTTCATTTCAGAGGTCTACTGTTAGCCTAACAGGTAACTTTTGTAGGTATCTTGATGTTTTTCTCTTACCATTTTTAGACAGAGAGAGACAGAGAGATAGAAAGTGAGAAATCGCTCCCTGGGGAGATGGCCACACCACAATCCCTTCTCCTCCATTCTCCTCTCGGGATCTTGGGCATGCATGCACATGCGCCTGGCGTGAGTTTAAGCCACCAGGTCCAGGATTCGTACCTTGGTAGGCTACATGGGAGTTCAGCGACATAGCCATTACGCTAACTGCTGGTCCCATCTATTTTATTCTTTTTAAAGATGTCTATTTCCTTATAGAATTCTTCCTTCAAGTCCAGGAGTGATTTTCTCATCTGGAGATGGTCATTTGTTTTGTCTTACATTCCATTGAGTTTAGTTATGACAAATATTGTGAATTCTTTCTCTGACATTTTGGTTTCCTTAGTTTTTTGTTTTGTTTTGGTTTTTGGTTTTTGTCTTTTTTTCCCATTGTTGGGGATAGGTTATTGTGTTCCCTTTTCGGGGGAGTATTTCCTGGTTTTCTCATATTTTTTGAGCTTCTGCCCTGATTTTTTGTCATCAGTGATATATTCATTTCTTGCTACTTCTTTGGAGTATATTTCTGTAGCTATGTACACCTGTGCTTCCCTTTGATCTGAATTAGCCATGTGCCAGTTTTTCTCTTCAACTGTGGCAGTGTGGTATTCACAGTGGAAGTTTGGGGTTCTCATTTACAGAGAAGGGTTTCTCTCTTTTGCTGAGGCGAATGTGGACAAAAACTCCTCCAGAGCCTCACAGTGTTCAGATATTTAGCTCCTATATATATAGATCTATTGGGTCAGTACATGGCAGGGGATTACCTTGAGAGGCAAGAATGTAGGGGTGGTATCCAACCTTCTCATCACACCCGAGACAGAACAGGAGGCTTGGATGAAGAGCTGCCTCCAGTTGGACTTGCATTCTCTCTCTGATCCCTGTGGCTGCTGTAACGAGAGGTAGTGATCCTGAGAGCCCAGAGAGGCCCTCCTCCCACACCCTAGCCTGGGCAAAGGTATTGGGTGGAAAGCTGCCTCTGGAGGTGCTTGCTTTCTATCTATTCCTATTTTGGCAGAGGGCAAAGTAGCAGTGAAATATTTTATCCAACCAGCTTCCCAGAGGATTGTTAAAAACACATATGTTTATTAACCATTGATCTAGCTATTCTGTCATCAGTCACAATAGCATAGTCACGAAGAAGACATTTTGCGGTATGAGTGAGCATGAAACCGTGAGAAGCCTGTGTGATGTCACAGGCAAAAAACTTGAGACCACCAGTAGTAACCAGGATGATAGTATAGTTGACAGACTAAAATAGCAAGCAATCTGGGACCAGCAGATGACATAATAGTTACATCATGGGACTCCCACATGGTCGAATCATGGTTCTAGTCCCAGAGCTGGAACCTTGAAACTCACACTGGGTGTATGTGCATTTGTGCTCCATATCCCAAGATAAGAATGGAATAGAAGGGATTGTGACATGACCATCTTCCCTGGAGGGTGATTTCTGACTTTTTGTCTCTGTTTCTCTCTGTCTCTCTGGCAAGCACGTGCACCCTATAGCAAAAAATCTCTCTTAATAAAAAAGAATAAAGAAAAGAAATAGCAAGAAATCACAAAAAGAAATTCTGAATAGAATTTTTCCACTGAGTACTTTGTGTTTTTTTTAAGTTAATTTATTTCTTGCATAAGTGACAGAGACAAAAAGAGAGAGCAGCAGAAATAGAACATCTAACAAAGACATAATGCTGTGATCCACCCCCAGCTCAGCCAGCCCAGGTCATGGGTACCTGTGTATCCATCATACTCAGGGAGGTCTTAGGACATGAATTTGAATCTTCTTGCATAGATTAATATTTTAGAGTATCATGTTTTACTGCTGTACCGCCATCACATTCCCTGAATACTGTGTCTGAAAGGCATTTTTTTTTCCAACCAAATTGATATCCACCATGTGATCACAAAAGGCGTTTCTTTTGTTTGTTTGTTTGTTTGTTTTTTCTATATGGTGTGTGCACTTGCCAGAGAGAGGCAAAGAGATGGAAAGTAAGAAATCACCCACTAGGGGGTTGGTCATGCCTCAATTGCTTTTTCTCCACTCTTCTCTCTCTTATTTTGGTTTACCATGGTTACCATGTGGGAGTCCAGCACCTTAACCTCCATGCCACCTGCTGGTCCCAAGGCAATGTTTTATAAGAGAATTTTACAGAAGGCATTAACCAAGACATAATAAAGAGAAGGCTGTGTACCTATTTTTTCAGCATTGTAGAGACCTAAGCAGTAGTGATAGATAAGAAATAATTATCAGAACAGATGAAAAGATGGTTATACCTCCATAATATCTCTCCAAACTACTCATTTACGTAGTGTTCCACTCCCACTCCCATTCCTAGTTTAGATCACACCAAGTCTCTCGTAGACTACTGCAATTGCCTCTGACTGGATTTTCCTTTGCTGGTCTACCTACATCTAATAAATTCTTCACATACCATGAGTACAATTCCCTAGATGCAAGTCTGATCATGATATTCTACCATTTAAAATAATTTTTGTTGTGATTTCTGGTTTACAGATAGCAATTGTATATCATTCTCAGGTATAATATAGTTTTTTTTTTAAAGCATGTATATAGTATATAATAATCAAATCAAAGAAATAGATATATTTACCTTCTTCAACATTAAACATCACATTATATGGTGCATATTCTATAACAGTTCCACCAGGTTTTTGGCTTTTTTTCCCCTGAAGTATATATTGGATTGTCAGTGACATTTTGTATTCTCCTGTAATATATTATTCCATTTAAAAGTTCTTGAGTGCTTCACAGCTGAGGCTGAAGTCCAAGTTCCTCAGTATAACCAACAGCAAAAAATTTTAAAAAGTCTTTCACAATCTCACTTTTTCTTAAATCTCCAATTTCATCTCCTACCACCCCCCGCCCTTACTTTATACTTGCACAGTATCAAAGTACTTGCAGTTTCTCTTACATGCTCTACCTTCTCATCTTCAGGCTTTTCCCTCTGCCTGGAAAGTCCTCTTCACAAATATCGACCCACTCACCCCTTTTCTCCCTGATAACTCCCACTCAGCTATCAGGACTCAGCATAGGTGTCATCCCTTTTTGAAAGTCTCATCTGACATCTCCACCCTGGTCTAGATTTCAGTCATTATTAACTGTGGAGCCCTATTTCTCTCTCTCTGGTGTTTGACAATGGGAACTGTATCTTAGATATTTCTATATGTCTGACACATTGCAGGTAACTGAAAAGTGTTTGTTGAGTGAACAAATGAATGAATGTGTACACCTGTTAGTGAATTCCAGTTGATAAAGTTGTGGTAGAAAGACTAATTTCAAGACTGAAGAGAAACTGCAAATAGCTAGAAGCTAAGGCAATTAGTAACAAAATAACTAATACATCCACCATGTTTATTAGTGTCAGGCTCTCAGCTCCTTGTGTATGTACAATCTATAAGGAAAACACTTCTATTAGCCCCCCTTTTTTCACAAGGGAACAGAGGCACAGAAAAGTTATGTAATTTGCCTAAAGTTAGTAGCTGGCAGAGCTGAAATTCTGATTTCAGAGGATGAGAGGTGAGATGCCAGGAAACTACTGGACCAGCGTAGGATGTGGGTACCATTGTGGGAAACAGAAGCAGTCAAGGTGCAACAAAAAGAAGTGCAGAGCCAGTGGGTTTGGAGAAGTGCATTTCCAGAGACAGAGCCTGACTCCAGTGCTGTTTTAGATTGTATTCGTTCTTTATCACTAATTTTCTTGTTTCTTTTCTCTTGTTCTTGATATACACCGTGGTGAATACACTTGCTATTTCCTAACCCAAGATTCTCAACGGCAAATCCAAGCAATAGGAACTATTCCTGGACCAAATTTGTCCTCAATTTGCTTTTCACATCCTGTCATGTGAGTTCATGGACTACAGAACAGTGGTGTTCTGAGGAACTCTAACTAATGGGAGTTTGCCTAGGAGCTTACTCCATTCAGCTTTCAGGATCTGCCTGTTTGGGTGCCTCAGTCAACCATAACATTATTATTCCCATAAGGTACTTATAACAGTACCCCATATTTTGGAATGTTTTCTTTTGGGCTCAATTTTAGCTTCCACTCCTGTCAAAACTTGCTTATTATACAGATAACCTAAAATTCCCTATTAAAAAATTATAGTTGATCTATATACCCACAAAGCAAGCAGATAAGCATGGTATATGGACTTTAGAAGGAGAGTTACTAGCAGTGAACATGACAAACCAGAAGATGAATGCAAGAAGAATTGCCTCAGAAGCAATATTGGACTCAAGCCTATTAATGGTAGTAGTATTCTATTATTCAGATATTCGTCATCACTTTCCAATGCCATACACCTATCCAGCCAGGCCAGGAAGTGATGCAGTCTGCCTAATTAATTTTGATGACCCAATGTCTCTACTTACTGCTGTCTCACTTACTTTCCAGGTTCCTGTTTTGGCAAAATCGTCAGCATTGCCCTGTCTCAGATTTCAGCTGAACATGGTCATCTTCCCATTCAGTCTAGGCTCTTTTCATCGAAACTCCTGGTGGCAAATACTGTATGAAATTTACCAACTAACTCCTCTTTCTTCTCTCCACTTTCCTCATGTTGGAATTTTTATGTTTCATGCCAAGATGAGTGCACCAGTAGAAGAAGGAATTCTTTAGTGAAGGCTTTACTGCACTTGAGATGTAAGGCTAAGCTTCATTTAACTTATTGTGAATACTGTATACCTTGTGCCATATTGAATTCTATACTTCCCTAAATGTTCCAAGTCAAAAGAATCTCTTCAGGTTTTGTCAAGTATAGATAATGGAACTGACTAAAGAAAACCATCACATAGAGGAATCTCATAATGAGAGTGTTCTAATCCATTATGTTACTAACAGAAGAAGGAGCAAGTATAAATTTAGAGGTTTATTCAGCTTGTGGTTCAGAGGTCCAAAATTCAGGAGCTGCATGTGTCAAAGGTCATCTTACTATTAGGGTAGCACAGAGCATCACATGGCAATAAGAGGACCTGACCAAGCATATCTATATCTCCTTATAAATCCAAGAGTATCTAATTATGGGGGTTCCACCTTGATGCCCAATCACTTTCCAAAGGCCCTACCTTTCAACACCATAATAAAATTAAGTCTCCACCCTTTAACATTGTTTCTTCGTCCACCAAATTTTATTTATTTATTTATTTATTTATTGAGGGGAGAGGTTTTTGCTATAGGGTCCGTGCACTCACCAGAAAGGCAGAGAGACAGAAAGCAAGAAATCATCTCCTAGCGGAGATGGCCATACCCCAATTCCTTCTCTTCCATTCTCCCCTTGGGATGGATCTTGGGCACGCACGCACGTGTGCCTGGCATGTGTTTAAGCCACCAGGTCCGGGACTCGAACCATGGTCAACTACTTGGGTGTCCAGTGACATAGTAATTACGCCAACTACTGGTCCCATCCCACCAAATTTTATTTAACACGTGAATTTTGTGGTCCAACCAAATTTTATTTAACACGTGAATTTTGTGGGAATACATTCAGATCATAGACATACTTTGACATGGTTCTAATTGGGATGATATCTCTTACAAATACCTCATGAATTTTCTCACCTACCTGTCACCTGACCCACCAGGCTCTCTTGTGTGCTTCTGACAATACAGACAAGACAATTACCTATGTGGATATTTTTGGGTTTCTTCAAGTTATCTATATGATAGTATTAATGTTACTTACGATCTTAAATTACTTTAAGCATCCAGTCAACACTGATTTTGAGCTATTTTTTTATTATCAGTATTAATTGCTTTTGGATTATAAAACTTGTCTTTGCATTTATTACTGAGATTTTATTTCCCTGATACTTGTGCAAAAACAGTGTATTACACTCTCCTAATCTCATAGGATAAAATACAAAACAACATGATGAATAGAAATATTTTTCTCATCATATTGGTCACCTCTTAGAAACTACCATCTCTTTAAAGTCGATATTTTGAAAAATCTCTTTGTTTTACAGTTCAAAGTGAACTCATCATAGAGGATGCCAGCTTAGAGCAGAAGGCAATAAATGCTTTTTTATCTACAAACCAGAAAAGGCATTAATTATAACAGAGTGGTGCAAAATTTCCTACTTATTTCAGAAACATCTCTCATTTCTTTTCCATTGGGATGCAATTTAATGTTCTAGGTTCATGTTTTGGCCTCTACTGTTGATAAGAAGATGATAACAGTCAGTGATGTTCGTCAGCCTAAATCTACCAAAAGTTTATTCTAGCAGAAGTAGCATATGATGGATTTAACCAGAAACATGTCTCTCTCTCTCTCTCTTTCCCCTCTCTCTCTCCACACACAAAGTATCCAAATCTTAAATAATATTACAACATATACTGATTGATGTATTCTCAAGTATAAGATCAGAAGTTTGAATGTCAATGGAACCCATATTATTCTGAAATAAATAAAGTCTAAGTATCATGGTGATGTTTTACTCTTTTCAATTTTTGATAGTCATAATTCAAAGGTTAAAGAAATAAAGTGAAATTTCTACTGGCCTTTCTTCTAGTATTCGAAAAAGCGGTTTCTGAGTGCCATTGTCCCAGGGCAGCATTAGAAGGCTATTTGTCTGTAGGACCAGTCTGACTATAGCTGTTTTAGTTCTTCCTACTTTTGTCATTATATTGAGAGTCTTATTGTTGGTTAATAAATTAAATTTGGGTGCTTTTTTCTTAGGGAAAACATAAGTTTAGGTTAAATTATTTAATTAAAACACGAAGTTTATATCTTTGCTTTATTTCTCTTTATCCTTGTTTATTCAGAATTTTTTTTACATCTTGCAAATTATTTTGTAAAGAATAATTTTATTTAACTCTATTTTAATTTATTTGTTTAATTTAATCTTACCAGAGAGAGACAGAGAGAAAGAGGGAAGGTGAGAAAGCAAGTTGCCAGGTCTGGGATTTGACCCATGGTCAGATATGTGGAAGTCTGGGGCCCTTAATCACCATGCCACATACCAGCCCCACAAGTTACTTTCATTCATAAAGCAAACATATGTCTGTGAACTCTGTGAAAAAAAATTTTTGAGAGATTTTTTACTATAGGGCGTGTATGTTTGCCAGACAGACAGAGAGACAGAAAGCAAGAAATCACTCCCCAGAGGGGATGGTCACGCTGCAATCCCTTCTCCTCCATTCTCCTCTCGGGATCTTGGGCACGCATGCACATGCGCCCAGCGTGGGTTTTAAGCCACCGGGTCCAGGCCCCGAACCACAGTCAACTACATGGGAGTCCAACGACATAGCCATTACACTAACTGCTGGTTCCCTGAAAATTTTTTAAAAAGTTTCAGTGATGCCTTCTTGAAACAAAATGTCAATATTCATATGACAATTAAAAATCTCAAATGATTTCAAATATAAATTTCCTATTACCATTTCTGTTTTATAGTGAATCCAATTCCACATGAATTCATTTATATGGGGAAATGTCCACAGTCAGTGAGGATCACTTATGTTCCATACAAAAATCACCCAGAACAATAACTTAATCAATCATAATTTTCTAACCAAGAATTGCAAATTGTGCTGATGTTTTTAGGAAATCTTTCTGTGGTTTTATAGTTATGGGAAAAGAATATAAGCTTATCCCTTTCTCTCTCCTCTACCTCCTATTTCCATAATAAGTGGCCAAGTGAGCCTCCTGTTCTTTGTATCTGAGGCTTCACACCTCATGTCCTGTGCGACTGAACCTGAAAACTTTAGCAAATACACTTGAAAAGCACTGTCAGGGCAGCCACGTAGCACATTACTTGAGCACTGTGCAGAGAGAACCAGCTGCCACATGACCAATTGTTTAAATCTTGACCCCAGCAAACTCATTCACGTTCTCTCTCTTTCTCTCCTCCCCACCTCCCACATGTGTGGGCCCTCTGTCAAAACAAAACAAAAAAAACAGAACCACTGTAATGATCCATGAATAGACCATGGCAAATTTTGCCATCCCACTCTGCACGCCAGCTAATTAACCTGAGTTGCTTGAGTAAATGACAGCATTTTTTTTTTTTTACCATTTATGGAAGTTCTATGAGGGAACTTCAAAAATCTGAGGCAGGACGTCAGTGGGAAACAGATATAGCTTATTACCTGTTGATGATGACATGTATAGTATTCTCTCAACTGGATTGGTCTGAGAAGTATTTTATGAGGGGTAAAGTCTTTTTACAAGCAAAATGAGAAATAGTGATTGACTGTTTAAAAAAATAATAATTAAAATAATAATAATAATGATTGGGAAAAACAT
>NW_006159990.1:1431279-1455073 GCF_000334495.1 Tupaia belangeri chinensis | reverse complement strand
GGAAAATAGAAGGGGACACTGAAATGGATTATTATCTGTTGATGATAACGTATATAGTATCCTGAACTGGACTGGTGTGAGGTGTATTGAGGTTGGGTAAATTCGCTTTACAAACTAAGTGATGTGTACTAACTGAATATATAAAATAAAATGAAATAGTATACGCTTGTTTTGGGTGCAAAAAAAATTGAAAACCACTTGCAGATTTTTTATGTTATACATTTTCCATGACTGTTTTGAAGAACCCTTGTATTTTACATCAAGCTATCTGCTGACCCAGGAGGCTGAAAAACCTGGTAATTTAAGTTACCTAGTCCCCCAGTGAGTATCCCATACATTTAGAAACACAAGTAAATAATTTTTACTTATTGTACTATAGTGAACACCATGGACATCAATAAACTGTTAAACATCAATACGGATGCTCAATAATCCTTACTGAGTAGTGGGAAGGACACCTCTGAAATTAGACTAAATCAAGTTCAGTTTTCCCCTCTTCCATTAACTGGTTGTATTATTTTTAGAAAGTTGGTTAACCTGTTTGAGTTTTAACTTTTGCATCAGGAAGATGTAGTACACATTTTGAACCATGGACTGTTTTGTAGTGTTATGTTCTTGGTAAGTAGATTTGGGGAGTCCAGAAAACAAGGGGTAGAAATAGAAGTGACTCATCTAAATGTCATGGTCAGTAAGCCACTTGGAGAATTTATCTTTCTTATTCCCACAATTCTGGCTATTATGTTCTAAACTAACCTGGTTTCTAGGGGTGGATGAGAAGATTACACTTGGAGGCATGGTAAGGATTCCACTAAATCTAAATTTATGTCTAATACCTGACAATTGTTGAGCTCCTCATACTTAAAGACCATACATAAAAAAAGAAAAAAAAAAAACCATAATGTGCCATATCCAGTAGGAATTGGGCCTAATCATACTGGCCTGATTATATTGAGAAGACAGAGTTGAGGTTACATTACTGGCAGAATGTCTGGGATTTGAAGATTCACTGGCTTGCCTCTGATACTTCTATGAGCTTGTAATTTTTAATAAGCAATGGTAGTGATCTAACAAGTGTACTATAACCAGAATCTTAGACCCCTAAAGAGTACAGATAAGGGCTACCCCTAATGAACAAGCAACATAGATCAATAGAAATGTTAGCTGAAGGTAAGAGATATAGTGAATGGGTCTACACCAAATAGATGATAAACAAGAGTCTGGCCTCAGCATCAATTCTAGAATTAATGTTATAAATTAAACATTTATGTATCCTAAAATTCATGTGTTGAAGTCTTAATCCCAGTGTGATAGCATTTGGAAATGGGGCCTTTGAGAGGTAATAAAGTCAGGAGGGTGAAACCATGATGAGATTATTGCTTTATGAGAAGAGACATCAGAGAGATGATCTCCTCTCTCAGCCTTGTGAGCTATAGTTCAAATACCTCTGTCTACAAACCAAGGAAGAGGGCCCTACCCAGATACCAAGTCTGCCAGCAACTTAATCTTGAACTTCTTAGCCTCCAGAACTATGACATATAAATGTTTATTGTTTAAGCACCTTAGTCTATTGTACTTCGGTAATTTACTAAGGTAATCAGGGAATATAGCTTGACTATAAATATTTCTATTATAAATCACTGTTTTATAGAAGTTTTGAATATCTACCACCTGAAAGAAGCAATAGCAGGACAAAGTGGACTTAACAGGAAGATGAGTGAGTCTAAATTTTTACCCATTCCAAGATTGTTTCTGTCCTGTTTTCTCTTTCCTGTCTTCCAAAGACTCTAATTGCTAACATTTTAACTACATGAATTTTTTTTCTATCTTTTGTTTCCCTTTGCTTCAGTTTGGTTATTTCTTTTGACTGATCTTCTAGTTCACTAATTTTTATTTATTTAGAGATTTTTACCATAGGGTACATGTGCTCACCAGAGAGACAGAAAGTGAGAAATCACCTCCCTGGGCAATGACCATGCCACAGTTCCTTCTGCTTCACTCTTCTTGTGATTTTGGGCATGAATGCACAGACATGTAGCATGAGTTTCAAACCTCTGGATTTGGAACTCAAACCGTGGTCAACCACATGGAAGTCCAGTGCCTTCACCACACCATCTGTTGGCCCCCTGGTTCACTAATTTTCCTTACAACTGCATCTAATTTGCTGTTCAAATTATATATTGAATAATCTTATTTACTTCAGTGTTTAGTTTTAATTTTCTGTTCAATTCCTTCTATAATGTTTAATCCTCTGATTAAAGCTGTAATTGAATTTCTTAAACATATTAATATTTACTTTAGTGTTTAGTTTTAATTTTCCTTTGAAATCCTTTTATAATGTTTAATCCTCTGATTAAAGCTGTCAATTTGTAATTGAATTTCTTAAATATATTACCCCAGTCATTTTAAAATTTGTATCTATTACATTTTAATATCTATACTTCAGGATTTTTTGAGGGACGTCTAAATAAACTAACTCACCACTCTATTTTTATGTTTAGTGTTTAGTTTTAATTTTCCTTTGAAATCCTTTTATAATGTTTAATCCTCTGATTAAAGCTGTCAATTTGTAATTGAATTTCTTAAATATATTACCCCAGTCATTTTAAAATTTGTATCTATTACATTTTAATATCTATACTTCAGGATTTTTTGAGGGACGTCTAAATAAACTAACTCACCACTCTATTTTTATGTTTTTTGTTCTTATTGAATTAACATCATATATGAAACCATCAAGAGATCATTTGAGGGCCTACTTTTTTTCTTATTCCATTATTTTCTTATTCTAAGTTTATTTCCAAATGGACTTACTTAAAGTGCTGTCTCCTTAGCACAGTGATAATGCACTGTTCAAGAGAAACTGAATCCCTCATGACAACCATGGTTTGAATCCCTAGCCCAATCAGCCTGAAACATGCCAGACACATTCCCAAGTGCCCAAGATCCAATGGGCTGAAGGGCCAGAGGAAGGGGATTGCAGCAGGACCAGATTGTAGAGGGTGCTTACCTCTCTCTCTCTTTTTATCTCTCTCTCTTTCTCTCATGCACATGTAGGTATTCGATTATGAATAATGATGTTTTTAAATAGACTTTATTTTTTTCAAGAATAAGTCTAGAAGTATATTCCTGATCCCATCACAGATAGAAATGAATTGAAGTTGAGGTCAGGTCTTTTGTGATATACTCTATATATTTTTTCCCTTCAGGGTTAAATAAAAACCTACATTGTTTACTGGTACACTTCCTTGTGTCAACTGTATTTGCCCTGCCAGTACCATGGGATGGCTAGAAATTCTATTTAGCTTCTCAGCCTCTCAGTCGCTGATTTCAAGTTGTCAAGTGTATTAAGAGAAAACAGCAGGACCAAATGTCTAACACGTGCCTCCTAGTCCTTCCTTCTCTGCACAGCATAGATTTATAAGCTCTCACAACCAAAATAGCTCTGCAATTCTCTCAATCAGAACTTTTGTTTATATTTTTACAATTTTTTCAATTGTTTTACAACTCTGATTGTTCTTCAGTTATCCAAATAAACTAACTCACCACTCTGAGAGCAGACCTCCTTCAAATAGCATATTGTTCAAAGATAATAAAGGGGGAATAAAAAACTATTTGGAACTCCTGAAGTAGCAGAAATGTAATCTAAAAAGATCTGTATATGTTAAGTAGAAGATGAAAAAGTCTAAAAAACTGTCTATAAAAGGAGAAGTTTAAGAGATGCAAGTGTTATATAAAAAATAATATAGGATACTCAACCTGTGTATAACAGGAACTCCAAGAAAAGATGAATGTAAGAAAAAGAACACTTCTAAAAAACTAATCAAAGATAAGTTTTTCACTGAAGAAAAACCCTGAGCCTGCAAATCAAAAATTAAAAAGCTCAGGGGAGGAATAATTAGTTTTTAAAATGTGTATCTAGACCCATTCTGGTGAAATGTCCAAACTAGAGAATGGAACAAAGAAGACAGAAAAACTTTAGGCATGCAAGGAAGTGAATACAGTTCTTCGTCAATGATTTTACAATCTTTATAAAAGAATGATTCTTTCATGAAGTTGCTACTCATTATTTTCTTACATAAAAGATATCAAAATTTAAGCTTATTTGCATCTCTACAATAAGAGCCTATACTTTTAAATTGGAATCTAAGCACATCCAAATTTTCTTTTGATTGATAACTGCTGCACAGTATCAATTTAGTGATTGTGGACTGGGAGGAGCTATCAGCATCTTTGTTTTCAAGTTCATTATGAGAAGTTTAGGAATAATGCCTTCATTTACCATAATCTATGATAATTTCATATTGTTCTGAATTTCCTTATCAGGCTTTGTACTTTCAGTCTGTTCATAACTGTGATTCACAGGCATAGGTTCCCAACAGAAATAAAGTTTTTAAGTATTTCAAAAGATAAATGAAGACACTTAAATATGATGAAAGAAGACAAGTAAAATAATAAAAAGTAATAATTGAAGGTATTTTTTGAAAAGGTAAAAACTCTTTGATTAGAAATGGAAGAAAGCAAAGTCATTTGTTTATAAATCAGCATTTACTAAAGCATAACTGCAGCACAAATTGGACTCACAATTGATAAACTGACAGAGCTGTTTAAGTAGTAGATAATTAAAATGGGGAAAGAGGCAATGTCTTATAAAGTATTAGATTTACTTTAAAAACCCAGATATATGGACCTCCCCAGAATTTGTAAACTGTCACACAGCCCTGCTCCACTACCTGATAGACTTGCAAAAGCCATGGGAATGGACAACATGAACATATGTTTTCACATCATGGCATACCATGCTATGTATCACCTATGATAGTAATCTAACATCTGTTTCCTGGAGTGCATAATATACAAAATACTTTTTGCATAGTTTTTTCTATAAACTCTTTACATATTTTTTTCTGTTTAGGTTATATCTCTCTTTCTCTGACACACACCTGCACATGCATGTGCTTACAATGTACACATGAACATACAAATATACAAAAAACTAGATGGACTGGCATAGAAAACTGGAATAATTCTTAATTCTGCAATCTTGCTCTAAATACTGTTCATTAAAAAAGCTAAGAGGCTGGGGGCTGGCAGTGGCATGGTGGTTGAGGCACTGGACTCCTACATGGACAACCACGGTTCAAGTCTCAGACCTGGCAGCTTGCTTTCTCACTTTCCTTTCTCTCTGTCTGTCTCTCTGATTGAAATAGAAGAATAATGATAATAAATTAAAAATAAGTAAATCTTTAAAAAAAAAAAAAGCCAAGAGGCAATGCTAAAAAAAAAGGCTAAGTGAGAAGCTGGATGAAACAGCATTCATGTTTTTAAAAGCTTAATATTGAAGAGCAACAATGTTAGAATAAAATTGCTTAGGTTTGAATTTCAGCTCTGGAAGAAACATTCATATTTGACATCGATCAACTGAAAGAAAACTTCAAAGATAATCTAAAATGTCAAAAATTACCATTTGAACAATAAAAATAGAATGTAGACTTCCCACTTTGCCAGGGGAAAAAGCCAAGACGAAATGAAAATATAGGAAGGAAAATAAACTGTCAAATCTAAGGAAAAGGAAGTTATAATACTAAAAGGAAACCATCTTTTCCTTATCCTCTTCTTACTATGCTTCACCTACCATATTCCAGATTCCTAAAAAATGTCAAGCCCCTTTCTGCTTCCTATTACACATCTAAACAAGGAGGAGAAAAGCAAGCATCTGATATTGCAATGAGAGAAACAACGGCGCTCTTTGCCTAAGAGTGCATGGGATAAGTGCACTGTGTTATGTCTACGTAATGTGTCTGATTGTTTTATATCTTCCCTTCTCACAGAATTCTACACAATCCCAACCCTAACTGAAATAGAACATAGAACTAAATAATAATTCTGAGACTGAGAAGAAAACTAGGGCCAGTGGTGGTGACTAAGAGGCAAAGGAGAAAGCAGAGAAGGTCCAGACCAAGAAGTAATAGCTTTCAGTCTCCTATTGACCATCAGAGAGGAAGCTCCATTAAACAGCTTGAAATTTGAGCCTGAATATCTGGAGTCAGGAGATGAATAGGGTAGAGAAGTCATTCCGAAATTCTCAATCCCACCAGTTCCCAGGTTGAAACAGGCAACTGGTGCCCTTTGTGGCAATTAAGAAAACAACAACAACAACAACAAACAGTTAAAATAAGCTATTGCCTTTTGTGCACCAAAAGTTTCTGGAGCAAAGACAACAGCCTGCAGCTCAGATCTTCAGGCTGGCTGTTCAGAGGAAGACTGAGATTTAATCTGTATTCTAATCTTGTATAGACATTTTATTGTATTCTTTGTTTTTCTGGGTTTTTTAAAAATGTTTATTGTATTCTTTGTTTGTTTGTTTTGGAGAGGTTTTTTGCTTTAGAGTGCATGTGCTTACCAGAAAGACAGAGAGAGACAGAAAGAGAGAAATCATTTCCCAGGGGGAATGGCCACTCTGCAATCCCTTCTCCTCCATTCTCCTGTCAGGATCTTGGGCACACATGCACATGCGCCCAGTGTGAGTTTAAGCCACTGGATCCAGGACTCGAACTGCAGTCTACTGCATGGGAGTCCAGCGACATAGCCATTATGCCATCTGCTGGTCCTTATTTTATTCTTTGTTTAAAAAAATAAATCAAGTAATGGAGACTATGACTTTTTTTTTTAAATGTTTAAAGATTCAAATGGGGGAAAATAAAGACAATAGTTATCGATACTATTATGAATGGAACATAGTTATCAGATACTATTCATGAATGAAATTTCTCATTCTTAGTTCATGTTCATTAGCAAGACTCTCAGCCATTGCTAGTATAACACACAAACCAGATTTATTTTCTGTGCAATATATGTAAGTAGGTTAAATTCCCTCTATAAGTCATTAAATATGCTTGAGTACAAAATTGATAATCAACTAAATATTTTTCACAATAATTTTTTTAAAAAGGAACTCTAGGATAAAAATGCCATGAGCTCATATTTTAAAAATTGTTCCAGAGATACAGGAATAACAACAACAAAAAGTCAAACAAGTACAGGTTACTGGATGAGCATCAAAGAGGTAGAGCAGCAGAGAGATCACCAATCACCTCCTCCTGCTCACCTTTGAACACTCAGAATTGAAGTATTTAGGAAGAAACATAATTCACCTGATGATAAGAAACCATGGCAGAGGCACAAGCAATATGAGAAACCAAGAAAATATCTCTTCCCCAAGGGAAAACATAAATTCCTCATTATCCACAGACAATACTATGGAACTCATGGAAATGTCAGATAAACATATCACAATATTTACAGTAAGAAAACTAAATGAGATGCCAGAGAAAAAGAGACACTAAACTTCAGAAGATGTAAGAGATAACAAGCTCTAGGAAATGAGGAAGTTCTTTCACAATTTGAAAGAAGTAGTAGACACCATTAAAAAGAATCAAATAAAAATTGTTAGAGATGAAGACTATAATACAGAAAATAAAAACTTCCCTCTAAGGTGATAAAAGCAGATTAGATCACTCAGAAGATCAAATCTCAAATGTAGAAGCCAAAACCTCTGACCTAGAAAAACTTATCAAAAACACTGAGAAAATAACCAAGAATGAGGACAATATATGACTAAAGTCAGACAGTCAGAAATAAGAGAACATAAAATAAGTACCCAAATATCTGAATAGTTGGTGCTTCAGAGGCAAAGAAAATAACAAGGGCATTGATAATCTATTCCATGAATCCTGGAAGAAAACTTTCCAAACCTCGAGAAGCATTAAAAAAAAAAAAAAATCAGACCCAAGAATTACAAAGTACTCCGAATAGAATCAACCCAAGAAGATCTCAAAGGCACATCAGAGCCAGATTGGCCAAAACCACAAAGACAAGATACTAAAATTGGCAAGAGAGAAATGTCAAGTTACTTACAAAGTTTATCCCATCAGGTTGACATCAAACCTCTTTTGGGAAACAATGCAAATAAAGAAAGAATGGGGAAATGTAGACAAAGAGTTCAATGAAAAACAATTCTAACCAAGATTACTATACCCGACATGTTTATCCTCCATATGGAGCAAATGACAAAAATATTCTCAGATAAACAAAACCTGAAAAAACTTACCAACTCCAGACCAACTCTTCAAGATGTTCTAAAGGGAGCGTGTATACTAGGAAATCTAAAGTCAGACAGTTAGAAATAAGAGAACAAAAAATAACCAAGAAAATGACTAATTTTATGGGAACACGTCTGGAAATATCAATAATAAAGTTGAATGTTAATGAATTAAATGCTCTAGTCAAGAGACACAGACTGGCTGAATGGATAAAAAAGTAGAAACCCTCTATCTCTTGCCTACAAGAAACATATCTCATAGATAAAAACATATATATACTAAAAGTGAAGGGCTGGAAAAAGTTATTCCATGAGAATGGAAATCACAAAAGGGTTAGAATCATGATACTGATTTTAGACAACATAGGCTTTAAGACAAAAACTGTAAGGAGAGATAAA
Source organism: Tupaia belangeri chinensis (assembly GCF_000334495.1). Lineage (NCBI taxonomy): Eukaryota > Metazoa > Chordata > Mammalia > Scandentia > Tupaiidae > Tupaia > Tupaia belangeri. The sequence continues at coordinate 1,446,576 of NW_006159990.1, read as the reverse complement.
CAAGGGCATTATAGAGTAGAAAAAGGCTAATTCATCAAAAAGATATAGCGCTTATAAATTTCTATGCACCCAACACAGGGGCACCCAAATTTGTGAAGGAAAGATGGCTAGATCTAAAAGGAGAGACAGGTTGTAACACTATAATCATTGGAAATCTCAATACCCCATTATCTCCTTTAGACAGATCTTCTAGACAAAAAATAAGCCAAGAGCTACAAGATTTAAATAATACCATAATTCAAGTGGACTTGACAGACATCTATAGAACTTTCTACCTTAAAATCACAAAATATACATTTCTCTCACCCCCGTATGGAACCTTTTCAAGGATTGTTCATATGATAGGAGACAAAACAAGCCTTTACAGATTCAAAGCCATATAAACTATATGCAGCATCTTCTCTGACCATTATGGAATTAAACTTGATATTAATTTCAGGAAAAATCCTTGAAAATACACAAACACATGGAAATTAAACGACCTACTTCTCTTTTATTATTATTTTTATTTCATTTTCTTTTATACATTTGATCACGTTATTTAGCTTACAAAGTGAATATTCCAACACGTGAACATTTCTGCCTAGTCCAGAAAACAACCTACTTCTGAATGACTTCTCAGCTACCAAAGAAATTAAGACTGAAATCAAAAGATTTATAAAAACAAATGATAATAAGTTCACGAGTTTCCATAATCTATGGGACACTGCAAAAGCAGTCTTAAGAGGGGAATTTTATAGCAATTAGTGCACATAAGAAAAAGATAAAAGGTGGCAAATAGACAATATAATATCATGTTCATGGAACTAGAAAAACAACAACAACAAAATCCAAAAAATACCAGGAGAAAAGAAATAATAAAGATTCTAGAAGAAATAAATGAAATAGAGAATAAACTTTTACAGAAAATAAATGAAAGCAAAACCTGGTTTTTGAAACAATTAGCAAGATTGATGCACAATTGCCTAGACTGATTAAGAAGAAGAGAGAAAGGAACCAGATAAATCAAATCCATAATGAAACAGGCAATATTACAACAGACACAATAGAAATGAAAAACATCATTAGAGGATACTATGAACAACTATATGACAACAAACAAGAGAACCTGAATGAAATGGACAGATTCCTGGGCACATATAATCTACCAAGATTGAATCAGGAGGATGTAGAAAGACTAAATGGATCTATGGCAAGTCATGGAATTGAATCAGTAATAAATAACCTCCCAACAAGGAAAAGTCCAGGTCCTGATGGCTTCACTTTTGAATTCTACAAAACTTTTACAGTAAATTTAAAACCCATTCTACTCAAACTATTTCTAAAGATCCAAAAGGAAGGAATTCTCCCAACTCATTTTATGAAGCCTACATCATCCTGAGTCTCAGAACACATAAAGACATGACAAAAAGGGAAAACTACAGACCAATATCTGTGATGAATAAAGATGTGAAATTTCTCAACCAGGTACTTGGTTGTACCCAACAACATATTAAAAGATTCTTTATCTTGACCAGATAAGCTTTATTCCGGGTTTGCAAGGGTGCTTCAATATATGCAGAACCATAAATGTAATATAGCATATTAACAGAAAGAATGATAAAAACCATATAATTGTTTCAATCAATGCAGAAAATGCATTCAATAAAATACAATATCACTTCATGATTAAGATACTTAGAAAAATTGGCATAGATGGTTAATTTCTCAATGCAGTAAAAAGCTATATATGAAAAACCTACAGCTAACATTATACTGAATAGGAAAAAGCTGAAGCTTTTCCACTAAAAACTGGTACTAGGCAAGGCTGCCCACATTCTCCACTCTTCAACATAATGCTGGAAGTCTTAGCCAATACAATTAGAAAAGAGAACAATATAAAAGGCAGCCAAATAGGCAAAGAATTGTTGAAAATATCTTTATTTGCTGATGACATAATGGTCTACTTAGAAAACTTCTCAAAGTAATAAATGAATATGGTAAAGTGCCAGGATACAAAATTGAAATCCAAAAGTTGATAGCATTTTTATATATGAACAACATGACCAAGATAGGACTGAAGAAAAAAAAAGTCCCTTTTACCATAGCCACAAAATGTATAAGATACCTAAAGATAAACCCAACCAAGGAGGTCAAAGACCTTTACAAAGAAAACTATGAAATTCTTTAAAAATACATTGAATATGACACATAAAAAGTGAAAGGACATCCCATGTTCCTAGATTGGAAGAACTAATATAATCAAAATGGCAATTCTATCCAAATTAATCTACATATTTAACACATTTCCAATAAAATTACCAGAGACGTTATTCACAGATCTAGAAAAGACAGCCATAATGTTTGCCTGGAATCATAAAAGGCCCAGTATTGCCAAAACAATCCTGCAAGAAGAGTGGAGCGGGTGGCAACACACTCCCTGACCAAAAATATATTATTAAGCTGTGGTAATCAAAATAGTGTGGTATTGGCAAAAAAACAAACTGGTGGACCAATGGAACAGAATAGAGACTCCAGAAATAAACCCAAAAATATGCAGTCAACTAATTTTTGACAAAAGGTATTAGTTCAGTGGGAAAGGAAAACCTCTTTAGCAAATGGTGCTGGAAAAACTGGGTATCCACCTGCAGAAAGATAAAACTGGAACCCTATCTTTCACCATTAACAAAAATCAACTCAAAGTGGATCAAAGATCTAAACTTAAGACCTCAAACTATAAAAATACTAGTGGAAAACACTGGGGAAACTCTGTGAGACACTCACATAGGCAAAGACTTCTTAAATAAGATCCCCAAAGCACAAGCAATAATACCAAAAATAGATAAGTAGGATTAAATTATATCAGATTGAGAAGTTTCTGCACAGCAAAAGAAAGACACATTAATTAGTGTGAATCAAGAACCCTCAAAATAGGAGAATATTTTTGTAAACTATGCCTCAGACAAGGGACTGATAACCAGAATACACAGGGAACTCAAGTAGCTTACCAGAAAAAGAAAGATTAACCCAATTAAAAGATAGGAAAATGAGCTGAACAAAAAACTCTAAGGAAGACGTGTGAACAGCCAAAAGCATATTAAAAAATGTTCAACATTCCTCATCATAGGGAGATGCAGACTAAAATCACAGTGAGATACCTCCTAATCCCTGTCAAAATGGTAAAGACTAAAAATACAAAAAATAAGTGTTGATGGAATTGTGGTGAAAGGGAAACTCTCCTACACTGTTAGTGGAAATTTAAATTGGTTCAGTCAATTATATTGTGTGAAAACAATATGGAGGTTCCTCAAAGACCTACAAATAGAACTACCATGTGATCCAGCAATTCCTCTTCTGGGTATCTACCCAAAGGACAAGAGATGCTCATTCAGAAAAGTGCTTGCAAATGTTATGTTGTTTGTTTGTTTGTTTGTTTTTCTCAGCTTTATCCACAATTGCTAAGACATGGAGTTAACTCAAATGTCCGTGAACAGATGAATGGATTGAAAAAATGTGTCACATACACTACATGGAATATATTCAGCCATAAAAGACAATAAGACCTGGTATTCGATAGAAAGTGGACAAAAGTGAAATAATTATTGCTGAGTGAAGCAAGTCAGGCTATGAAAGAGAGACATTATATGTTTCCATTTAACATATACTAACTGTCTGCACTCAATGGTAGAGACGGAAATATTGAAGGGCATAAAAGCAGTGAAAATAATTATGGAAACTGAAGACAGTGTGGAAGGAGGGTGGGAGAGGGGAAGAGTGTAGGAAAGGAAATTAGGGATAAAGATAGACAAGTAAGATATTTGTCCGACACAGAAATGGTTTATTACCTGTTGATGATAATGTGTATAGTATTCTCAACTGGACTGGTCTGAGGTGTATTTCATGTTGGGTAAATTTTCTGTACAAGCTAAATGATGTATACCGATTGAATGTATAAGATAATAATAAAATGAATTTTAAAAAAATAAAAAAATTTGACAATTTAACACTCTAGTGATCTAGAAACAGACATAAAAGCAAAGTGATCAGTGGTACTGAATCCACAGAATGATTGGGCTCTAACCAGAAAATGACATCAGGAACAAAGGAAAGATAAAGAGCTTCACATAATACCAGTGCCAAGATCACTGTTTTTGAAGCCAAGATCTGAGTTTGACTACATTAAATCTTGAAGGAAGTTTAAAAATAAATAATAGTAATAAATAATAATAATAAAAAGATCTTGCAGAGTGCTACCAGGAACTACAGTCCTACTTAAGGAGACAAAAGACATAGAACAGCATTTGACCTGGACCTAAGACCACCAACCTTCCTCTCTCCCACCATCCTGTCTTTGACATCCTAACCAGTATCATGAAATACTAGCATTGAAAAATTACAAGATCTGGTTATGGACTGTCCCGACCCGGGGGACAGTCGAACAGGTTTCCTGAGGGAAGGAGTGAGAGCCGGGACAAGCGAGGTAGTGTTACAACATGGAGACGACACAGTGTCTTCAGGGTCGTTCGTTTATTGTGGGCAGCACGGTACAGCACGGAGATGACACATCACGTCGTCTATTGTGAGCAGCACAGAGATGACACGGTGTCACAACCCCTCAGGGTCGTCTGGAGACGACACGGTGTCATAATTCTTCAGGGTCGTCCGGAGATGATGCGGTGTCATAGCTCTTCTGGGTCGTCTTCCTGGTCGTCCGTAGACTGTGCGGTGTTTCAGCTCTTCAGGCTCTCCAGGGTCGTCTGTGTCTTCTGGCGATTGTGGGCCAGGGGTCATGGTTATAAACATGCTGGTGGGCAGTGATTGGTTGAATGAAGGGCTGAAAAAGGTGGGTTATGATTGGTTGCTTCTGTGGATCAATCATGGGGTGCCGGATTATGCAAATCTAAGGGATTCTAAGCTCACTGATTTGCTATGGGAAGTGGCCAATCAGAGTATGGTTTCAAAGGTCAGGTTCTTTGAAGGGAACCAACTGTGGCCTTTATGGGAAGTAGCCAATCAGAGTATGGTTCTGAAGGTGAGGTTTTTGAAGGGGAGCCAATCATGGCCTTTGGCATTGTGTAATTGTTTGCTTTCTGAGAAACCAGCGATATTCACTGGTATGCAGCCTCCCACACTACAGTCATACTTAAGGAGACAGAAGACGTAGAACAGCATTTGACCTGGACCTAAGACCACCAACCTTCCTCTCTCCCACCATCCTGTCTTTGACATCCTAACCAGTATCATGGAATACTAGCATTGAAAAATTACAAGATCTGGTTATGGATTAGACACCAAGAGTCTGAATGGACACAGCAGCAAAACTACTTCACAGAGACGGGTAAAGAAAGCAATAGATAAAACCTCCCACTGAAAATGAATGCCAACCCCCCCCCACACACACACACACACAAATAACCTGCAATACATTTATGGTAGGCAGAATTCTAGTATGGTCCTTAGTATTTCCACCCTCTGGTGTGTACACCCTGTGTAATTCTCTCCTCTTGAGTGTAGGTAAAATCTGTGAATATGATAAATGACACCCTGGTGATTAAGTTACACTATAATGTGACCAAGCTAAAGGGATTTTGTAGATGTAATTAAGATCCTTAATCAATTAACTTTGAGAAAATCAAAAGGAAGATATTCTTGATGAACCTGACTGACTTAGGTGAGATCTTTAGAAGTCAGAATTGGTCTCTCCTGTTGATCTTGTAAGAAACTAGCCACCATTAACTCTATAGCTCCAAGGAAGTATGCCAACGGCCACTTGAGCTTAAAAGAGAATGCCAGACTCAGATGAGGCCTTAGTTCTGGCTGACATTTTAATTGCACCCTGTTATACTCTGATCTTAAATATAATTGGACTTCCGTAAAATGGGTAGTGTAAGATAATAAATAGATGTTGTCTTAAGATACCACATTTATGGTGCTTTATTATATAATAATTAAAAACCTAGTAGAAATCCCAGTGCTAAGAAAGACAATCGATGAAATTTATAATTAGAATAGGAATTCATTCTTGACAAAATTCATTCCTTATTTAAAAAAAAAAACTAACACAGACTTTAAGGATCTAGTAAGATAAATGAAGGGATTACTTCCATTAAAAGATGAAGAAACAGAAAAAAATAAGGAGTGGTAAATGGAAAAAAAATAAGGACATGTAAATTTGTAACATTAAGATAGTAGAAATAGGGACTAGCAGTTAGCATAATGGCTATGTCACTGGACTCCCACGTAGTCGACCACGGTTCGCGTCCCGGACCCAGTGGCTTGAAACTCACGCCGGGCGCATGTGTGTGCATGCCCAAGATCCCGAGAGGAGAATGGAGGAGAAGGGATTGTGGCGTGGTCATCCCCCCTGGGGGGTGATTTCTCACTTTCTGCCTCTCTGTCTGTCTGGCAAGTGCACACACCCTAGAGCAAAAACCTCAAAAAAAAACAAAGATAGTAGAAATACAGCAATGGGGTTAGACTTTGTAGTGTACACAGTCAAAATAAGAACTAATAAGCAGAATGACAAGACCGAGAAACTCACTAGAGCATAGAGGAAAATCAAAGAAATTTACAAAAACATAAAAAGAAAACTAGGATGAACATGTATTTGTGTGTTAATAATAAGTAGTTATGCTCTGAAACTTTAAACAATATTAATAATGCATGAAAATATTTAACAGATAACTAAAGCATAACAAGGTCCTTGTAGTCAGAAGAATGTAAAATATTAAACTGTAGGTGGCATTCAAAATTACATTAATTCTAAACCACAGAAATAATACATTATTTGTGATCTAGTAGATTATATGATCAGAAAAAAAGATTCAAAATCAAAACACCTAGAAATGCTGAATAGAATTTAAAGTGTGGACTTAGAATGACCTATAGGCAATGGATATAAAATGCCAGACCCGTGTGTGTGATAAAAGAGTATGAACACTTAGGGAGATAATGTTGAACTTGGTATGTATAGTCTTCTTAGCTACCTCAAGCCATTCCTCTTCATAACCCAGAGGGTGTCTCCTTCACCAATGAGAACACTAGGAAAAGCACTAGTGTGGGGAAGACCAAGATTCTTAAAAAGCTCTAGAGTGGCTGTTTCCTATAGGACAGGGATGATAGTCCCAGATGCCATCATAAGATTAGACTCCCTGCTTCATTTCCAGATGGATAGAGACCAGGTGGCTCTTAGTCATCAGAGACAAGCTGTATGCAATTATCGTAAGTCAATGGGGTGGAGTAGTAATCAAACTACTTTCACCTAGAGGGATCGCTGCTGGGGGTTAATTGAGTATGAAGATCTCTAGGAATAAAATAGATGAGAAGCTATTAAAATACTGCCTAACATGTACAAGTACAAAAAAATTCTAGATCTAGTGAGAGAAACTTGATGTGAGTCACTGGAATGGGGATGACAACCCATTTATGCAGTTTCCACACTTGGGCCAGTTCTCAGACCCAGAGTCCCTTTATTGCAAAACTTGAGGAAGACTCTGCACCTGGCTACAACTATTTACTGAAACTCTTTCTCTAAGCCTTCCTCCGAGGGACATGTGGCCATGTCCCAGGCTGACTGTGCACTGAGGAAAGGGAAATACTGTTGTACGTAAACCAATGCTCACCCTACAGAGACCTGTAATGCCACCTTGGTCAAACTGGCAGAGAGGAGCTTTTGGGGGCTGGGTGATAGAGTCTTGGCTCTAGTCCATTTGATGATAGATCCACTGGGAATGCCAACCTATTCTGTAGCGATTTCCCTCATGAACTGGAGGTGTCTGCAAATCGGTTCTGTAATCTGTGGCCTAAGAAGTCCCTTTTATCCCTCTTTACCCCCTTTCCCCTCCTCTACCTCACTGAAAGCAATACTGCATCAATCCCCGGGTGTTGCAGATATTAGTGCAACTATCAAAGAGATGAAAGATGCAGCGATGGTAGTTTCTTTCATCTCTTTTTACTCCCTATTTCGTGATGCAAAAGCCAGTGTATCCAGGCATGCTCACACATTACCATAAACTTAATCAGGTCATGACACCAATTACAGCTGCTATTAAGAATGTGGTGTCATCACTGGAGCAAATCATCACAGCCCTTGGCACCTTTATGCAGTCATTGACCCAGCAAACATTTTCTTTTCTATACCAGGTGACTGTGAAACTTAGAAATGATTCATCTTCACTCTTTTAACTCAAAGCTATGTCAGCTCTTTGACTCTCAGTCTTAATATATCCTAGAGGGACCTTGATTGTCTTGATATTCCACAGAGCACCATGCTGGTTCATTACATTAATGGCAGTATGCTAATTTGACCCAGTGATCAGAAAGTAGCAAAAGTAGATCTTTTTGAAAGTAACATGCCTGCCAAAGGACGGTCAGATAGACTCCACAAAGGTTCAGAGACTTGCACTTATGAGAGGACTTCGAAAAGTTCATGAAGATAGAATTAAAGTACAAGTTTATTTTAGTGCACAAAAGTTTTGAAACCCATGCATAGTTTTTGCATAATGCATATTCCTAAATAATTTTTTGAAGTTTCTGGAGGAGTGGTGGTTTGTGGCAGGTCAGGAGAGCCCTCTTAAGTGAGAGACAAGTTGATTGTACTTGGTACACCCACCATGAAAAACAAGCCCAGTGCTTAGTAGCCCTCTTCACATTTTAGAAATAACATATAGCATGTTTGAGCATACTGCCCCAACCTATTTACCAGGCAATATGTAAACTGCCAGTTTTAAGTAACTTCTGTAATAAGAGAATGTTTAATGTTAGACACCAGCTTTGGTCTGAGTGGCCTTGTCGTTTAAGCTTTATGACCAAGCAGATTAGATTATGCTTTTGGTAGACAGAAGACTTAGTAGAAGAATCATAACACCAATTCTTAGGTTTGAGTTAGTGAGAAAATGCTATCTTCTTCCAACAAATGTCTTTCAATTAAAAAGCAGGTTTCGGGAACCAGCAGTTAGCGTAATGGCTATGTCGCTGGACTCCCACGTAGTCGACCGCGGTTCGCGTCCCAGACCCGGTGGCTTAAAACGCACGCCGGGCGTGTGTGCGTGCGTGCCCAAGATCCCGAGAGGAGAATGGAGGAAAAGGGATTGCGGCGTAGCCATCCCCCCTGGGGGGTGATTTCTCGCTTTCTGTCTCTCTGTCTCTCTCTGTCTGTCTGGCGAGCGCACGTGCCCTATAGCAAAAACCTCTCAAATAAATAAATAAATAAAAAGCAGGTTTCAGCTTGGAAATAGTCTGGCAGAAACACAAGACATCATGTGAATCTGCAAACAGGGCTGTCTATCATGAACTGAACCTTATTTAATATGCCAAATAATGAAGTGGTTTAGTGCAGCAGCATTCCACACTCAAACTGAAATGCAGATCCGTTTGAAATGGTCTAGGTAGCATAAGTAAATCATATGACCCGATAAATCAAAACCCCATGGGACCTACTCCTACTGCCTCGTTGCTTTGCCTTCACCAACACCTATTGACTCATAAGCAGTTCCTGGTAACAGAAAGAAAAAAAAAAGAGAGAGAGAGAGAGAGACGAGTAGAGGAGACGGGGGAGGGAAGGAAGTTAGGAAGGAAGGAGTGACCTGTAGCCCCATCAAGGGTTTTTCTCTCTTTCTCTCTCTCTCCCTCTTTCTCTCTCTTTTTCCCCCCTCCCCTTCCCTCCCTCCTACCCTCTCTCCCTCTCTCTACTAAGCACACATTCTTTTTGACAACTGGAGGAAGAAACTAAATAAATAGATAATCCCTAAGAACACCAGGTAATAATCCCCAGAGAAAAAAAGCAAGGCTTTGGTTAGAGATCAATCTACAAAGTAGTCTGTCATCAGCCAAAAGTAGAATGATGTTTTTTTTATTATAGTCCCCTAAGAGGGACTATGAGGGGCTATGATAATGTAATTATCTGAAGTAATTTTTCAGTCAGTGTCTAACGGGTTGTCTAGCTGGTCAGGGACCTTTAGAAAGGTAAAGATGGTTGATAAGATCTGAGGAAGAAGAACATAGGCAGATGTGGCAACTATGAGTTGTATGATCATCTCTCTTGCTATGGGAAGCATAAATGACTCATGGTTCAAACTATTGCTCTTCTGGATCCAGAAGAGCATCATGCCTAAACCACACTTTCCAAAAGCTGCACAGAGTTGATGATTTTACACCATGGGCTTACCAAGACAGACAAAGGACTTCTTAAATGGCTCATAGACTCTCCATCAACCTAGTGAAATGTTCTGGAATATACCGCAGTCTGAAACTCTTCATACACATTGCCCTTTCCTTCTCCCTCTCTTTCAGAGATGTCGAACTGCACTGAAAACTTTCTCCCACCGTCTCTAGTTCCCTCCCCATTTTTCACAGCCATGAAGAGACTTCAAATAGTTTTTGGAAAAATAGAATTAAACTATAAGTTCACTGTGGTGCCAAAAAAATTAGAAATAGGGACCAGTAGTTGATGTAATGTCTATGTCGCTGGACTCTCATGTAGTCAACCATGGTTCAAGTTCTGGTACTGGTGACTTAAAACTCGTGATGGGCGCAAGGATGTGTGTGTGTGTGTGTGTGTGTGTGTGTGCGTGTCCAAAATCCCAAGAGGAGAGTGGAGAAGGGATTTTGGCACGGGGCCATCTCCCCTGGGGGGTGACAGAAATGTATGCATAGTTCTTTTTTCCATAACATACATTTTCTATCAACTTTTTGAAGACAACTCACATTTCTCCCAATAAATTTCTTGTATGCTGCAACAGGCTAAAATATGTCCCTAAAATAGGACAGGTTCTCTGGCATGACAATAATGTGAGGCTTGGACCAGCAGTTGGCATAATGGCTATGTCGCTGGACTCCCACGTATTCGACCATGGTTTGAGTCCCAGACCTGGTGGCTTAAACTCATGCTGGGAGCATGTGCATGCATGCCCAAGATCCCGAGAGGAGAATGGAGGAGAAGGGATCACGGCGTGGCCATCCCCCATGGGGGGTGATTTCTCACTTTCTATCTCTCTGTCTCTCTCTGTCTTTCTGGGGAGTGCACACACCCTATAGCAAAATCCTCTCCAAAAAACAACAACAACAATAAAATAATATGAGGCTCAAGAAATGCCAAATTGTCCATGGCAACTGTGGTTCAAATACCTGGCCCACTCTGCCTAAAACACACTGGGCACTCATACAAGTACCTGAGATCCCACCCGCTGGAGGACAGGAGGAGTGAGATTGTAAAGGTACCAAACACTGTGAAGACTCTCTCTCTCTCTCTCTCATACACAATGTACATACATTCTATCATGAATGAAGAAAAATAAATAAAGGGCTGGCCCCATAGCCTAGTATTTAATGGACTCAAATCCCACAGGGACAAATTCAAGTTCTACTCCAGCAGATTGAAAAACATGCAGGGTAGGGACCAGCAGTTGACATAATGGCTGTCACTGGACTCCCATGTAGTCAACTGCAGTTTGAGTCCAGGACCCGCTGGATGCTTGTGTGTGTGTGCCCAAGATCCAGAGAAGAGAATGGAAGAGAAGGGAATACAGCATGGCCATCCCCTATGTGTTGTGTGTGGGAGGGGTGGGTGGGGGTGGGGGTGATTTTTCACTTTCTGTTTCTCTGTCTCTGTCTTTCTGGCAAGCACACGTGCCCTACAGAAAAAACCTCTCTAAAAAAAGAAAAAGAAAAACATGCAAAGTCAAGTGTGCACATGCCCAAAATACCAACAGGATAGAAAACTGGAGAAGATATGCAGTGTGGCAGTACCTCATTGAGGGATGCTTTCTCTCTCTGTCTGTCTTTACCCCTCTCTCTCTCTCTATTTCTCTACCTCTCTGGGAAGCACATGCATCCTTTGTAATAAGAAAGAAAGAAGCAAAGAAAAAAGAAAGAAAAAAAGAAAAGAGGACCGGGGGAAGGAAGGAAGGAAGGAAGGAAGGAAGGAAGGAAGGAAGGAAGGAAGGAAGGAAGGAAGAAAGGAAGGAAGGAAAGAAGGAAGGAAGGAAGTTAGGAAGGAAGGACTGACCTGTAGCCCCATCAAGAGGTTCTCTCTCTTTCTCCCTCTTCCTCTCCCTCCCTCTACTAAGCATTCCTCTTGGCAATTAAAATAATAAAATAAATTAATAATCCCCAAAGATACCAGGTCATAATCCCTAGAAATTTATTTGGGAAAAGCATTTTTTACTTACATAATTAGTTAAAGATCTTGAAACTAGGAGATTATTCTGAACTGTCTGGCTGGTCCTAATGCTTTTACAAAGCCTTTTAAAAGAAAGGAGGGATTTTTTTTTCTTTTCTTTTCTTTTTTTAATTTATTTATTTTTTATTATCATCATAATCATCTTTATATTACATTGGATTACATATAACTTTACAATGTATTACATTGTTTTTTCAAAAGGGAATGCCATGCATGTCAGTCAGTACAGAGACATTAATCTCCCCACTTCAACATTCAATATCTTTTCTATGTTTTCCCCAGTCATTATTTTTATTATTCTAATTATTTTTTAAAACAGTCAATTGCTATTTCTCATTTTGCTTGTGAAAATACTTTGCCCATCATGAAATACTTCTCAGACCAATCCAGTTGAGACTACTATACATATTTTATGTAAATAGAAAATAGAAGAAGGTAATGTAGGGACTAGCAGTAAGAGAAAGAGAAGGGAGAATAAGGGAGACTGTGAAAGAGATTTGAAAATGTTGGTGATATGAAGAATTTCCAGCAGCCAACAGGAACTGGGAGAGGCAGGGAGCAGATTTTCCTTACAGCCTCTGAAGATAGTGCTCCTTTTCTTCTTCTTCCTTTTATTTTTATTTATTTTTTAGAGAGATTTTTACTATAAGGCACATGCACTCAACAGAGAGACAGAAAGAGACGGACCAGAAGCAAGAAATCATCCCCTGGGGGGATGGCCACCCCGTAATCCCTTCTCCATTCACACACATTTGACTGCTATGAGTTTTAAGCCACCGGGTCTGGGACCCAAAGCATAATTGACTACATGGGAGTACAGTGATGTAACCATGACAGCATCCACTGGTCTCAGGAGTGCTGCTCTTTTAGCACCTTTTTTTTGGCCATTGAAACTGACTTCAGAACTTCTTGCCTCCAAATTTGAAAGAACAAATATGTGTTATTTGAAATTATTGAATTTGTGGTAATTTGTTAGACTAGCCATAGAGAATTAAATCTCATGCCTAATTCTGTCTTGGTGTCTGCCTATTGAGAATGTGAACCAACACCAATGGTGCCACTTGGGTCCAAGAAGAGAAGCAATATGATGCAGTGTGGGGGACTAGTTAAAAGGATGCTATTTTGAGTGGTGTACAGGGAGTAGATAGTCCCTGGCACAAGGCAGTCCCACTGCTAAAGGTCATCAATGGTGGCTTGGGAAGGCATGTGGAAGATAGGGAAGCAATACGTACTGACAGCAGAGGTGGTAGGACACTGCTAAATGTCACTGGTAGCTGCAAAGGAATAACAAGAAACTAAGAGCTGTCAAGCAGTTAAAGGCTAAGTGTAAGAGCCAGTGGGCTGTTTAATAGCTTTCAAAATGGAAAAGAAGACCCTAGTGAGCAGCAGATTGAAGATCTAAAAGTTAAAAGTCAGAGAGCTACACAGACAATTAAATGCTCGTCAAGGAAGGTCTTGCCCTAAGATCAAGGCCCAGGGCAGAAAATCAAGGACACTGGAACGTTAAGTCCCTATGTGTAGATGATGCAGAGGCCTCTTCTGTGTGAAGCCACAGGATAGCCTTTTGGGAGTTGTCCACATTTTATTTCCTGGCTGGCAGCCTGATAACTGAGGGCTAAATCTCAGCATAACCTACATGGAGACATGTTGAACCTAATAAGGAAGGAAATGCACCATACACCAAAGGAGCTACCAGAATTATCTGTCATGGGATTTACTGAGGGTTTATGAAGAGGGCTGGAATATAATACTGGATAAATAAAGATTTATTGGTTTGGGACACGTTCTCAGGGCACCAGATTTAACAACCTAGCAGTATCCTCAGGGAGCAGGTATACTTGTGACAGAGTGGCTCTCAGAAGTATGAAGAAAGTGATGGCCCATGCTGGGTGAGGTGGACATGTCTGAGTTGCCTGATAGATAGTAGAAAAAAGAATAAAGGGATTGTGAGAATTAGGCATGCTGAAGTAGATATATTATGTAAACTCAGAACACGGATCAAAGGATTAGGTTTCGCTCAAAGAATAGGACACCAAGGAACACACCACTAAGTCCATAGCGGTGTACTGGTGGCCCAGTCACTGTGGCACAGCAGTAACACTAGAGTCCTCCACACCAGAAGCCATATGGTAATTGTAGTTTGAATTCCAGTTTAGCCTGAAAAATATGCCAAGCCAGCATGCTGGAGGGCTATGTGAAAGGGATTACAGCATGGAGAGACCCTATTGAGTATGTGTTCTCTCTCTCTCGTCTTTCTCTGTGTCTCTGTCTCTCATGCACGTACACTAAATGTCATAAAAAGAACAAGGAAAGGAAAAAGTCATGATTTCTCTCTCTCTCTCTCTCTCTCGCACACACACACACACACACACACACACACGTATACAGAAACTTTTTTGGGAAATACGAAATTGTTTTAAACAGTTTATTTCTTTGGTTTCTGCTTGGACGAATGAGGGAGGCCATCCTAATAAAGTCACAATTCCACTCAGTCTCTAAATCTGAGCCAGTTTTCTGACTCAGAACACATTAACTAAAGAAATGGCCTAATTTGTCAGATCTGCTTTAAAAATACAAGACACAGGAAACAAACATCTTACCCAAGATCACACGGCTGGTGTGTCCAGACAAACTAAAGTAAATATATTTGCAATTTTATGACAAAATATTAGTATGTGAGGAGCCAGCATGTGGTGTGGAAGTTAAGGTGGTTGGATCCCACGTGGCCAACTGAGCGGTTAAAGTCCCAGACCAAGCAGCTTGAAAATCATGCTGAGTACATGCATGCCCAAAATCCTGAGAGGAGAATTGAGGAAAGGGGATTGTTGTGTGGTCATCCCCTTCAGGGGGTGATTTCTCACTTTCCCTCTCACTGTCTCTCTCAAGTAAGACCATATACCCTATATCAAGAATGTGTGTCGGGACCAGCAGTTAGCATAATGGCTATGTTGCTGGACTCCCACGTAGTCGACCGCGGTTTGAGTCCCAGACCCGGTGACTTAAACTCATGCTGGGCGCAGGTGCGTGCGTGCCCAAGATCCTGAGAGGAGAATGGAGGAGAAGGGATTGCGGCATGGCCATCCCCCCTGGGGGGTGATTTCTTGCTTTCTGTCTCTCTCTGTCTGTCTGTCTGGCGAGCG
>NW_006159990.1:1418869-1431260 GCF_000334495.1 Tupaia belangeri chinensis | reverse complement strand
GACCAAAAAAAAAAAAAAAAGAATGTGTGGGTGTGGGGGGGGGGAGAATCAATAAATAGATGAATACAAAAATATGGAAAGAATATGTGATTAATAAATTCAAAATGTAGTTGGTAAGTGTAAATTAAAATTGTGTTATGTTAAACTTGATCAATACATATTTTAAATAGTAATATACTAAGATAAAATTTAGGAGAGTACAAACTGATACATCATTTCTAGAGGTCATTTCTAGTGTATCTATAAAACACATAAATTTTTGGTAATATTTGACCAAAAAATACTACACACTTAGGAATTTATTATACACAAATCATCAGACAAGTGGTGGGTTTATGTACAAAGACACTAACAGTAGAAATGTAACAGTAGAAAATTAGAAAAAAAAATCTAGTGCTTAAAAAAGACCTGGCAAATATTTTATAATCATACACTAGACTAATATAAAGCCATTAAAATTATATTACTGAATTATATTTAGTGACATGAAAATTTTTATAAAACATTGTCAGGTATGAAACAATTAAGTAAAAATATTTTATATTGGCATATAAAAGTTTTACCCTAAGGATAGATGAAAACTTAATAAGGATTTATAGAATTGGGGGAGATAAATTATAACAATACCCCTTTTTTTGACAAATGTACTGAATTCCAGAAAAGTTAATATTTTAAAGCAGAAACCAAAGAAATATACTATTTAAAGCAATTTTGTATTTCCCAAAAAAGTATGTGTGTGTGTGTGTGTGAAAAATCATGACTTCTACACCAAAATGTCACTAGTACTTACCTTCCTGTGGCATTATTATACACAAGTAATTATTTTATATATTAATTTTTTGCTTTTATTACTTTTGCAATCAACATTTAAGAAAAAATCGTTATTTGTAAAAATTATTCAAAGAATAAATGTTTGATTTAATTCTCTCTGTTCCAAAATGCATCTCAAAATGTGTCTTGTATGTACCTGACCATGCCCTGGTGAGCATTCACAGAAATTCTTCTTTTTATTAATTATTTAATTTTATCCATTATTATTATTTTTTAATTTGATCATAGAGAGGGACAGAGAGAGAGAGAGAGAGGGAAAGTGAGAAAGTAAGCAGCTGGGTTCAGGTTTTGAACCATAGTAGGCCATGTGGGAGTCCAGTGCCTCAACCACCAAGCCACCTGCTGCCACGCATTCACAGAAATTCTTAAATTCAAAATTAAGTTGTTCAGGATACAATTTCTTTTTTAGATCTAAAACATCTAAAATTTAGGAGAGTACAAACTGATACATCATTTCTAGAGGTCATTTCTAGTGTATCTATAAAACACATAAATTTTTGGTAATATTTGACCAAAAAATACTACACACTTAGGAATTTATTATACACAAATCATCAGACAAGTGGTGGGTTTATGTACAAAGACACTAACAGTAGAAATGTAACAGTAGAAAATTAGAAAAAAAAATCTAGTGCTTAAAAAAGACCTGGCAAATATTTTATAATCATACACTAGACTAATATAATCAATCTCAGAGCATGAATATGGAATTAGGAACTAAATAGATTATATGAACACTGAGAGAACATGAGTAAAATTGAATATTGGAGTCAATAAAACTTAGGATTTTTAAAGTTTACTTATTTATTCCATGAGTAACAGAGATGGAGAGAGAGGGACAGCACCATCAATGGGGTCTTGACATTGGCATCTAGCCCCATCCTCAGCCAGCCCCAGATCATGGGCACACACATGCCTCGCAGAGTGACAGTTACACCACTGTTTCATAGTCTAGCTCTGTCATGTGATGCATATAATTATTATTTTGCTCCTCAATAAATAAACCCAAGTTAAATTAGTACTGCAATTAGTATTTTTTTTCCATAAGCAAACTAAATTTTTAATTTCCTTTTTATGCTGTATCTATTATCTGCAAAGATTCTCCAATTTTCCCCAATGGCATTTGCTACTCAGTTCTTCCATTATCATCAGTAATATCATTCCCACACTGACTGTGACATATCAGAAGCCCCAGGACCTGGAGTGCCTACACATCTGACTCCCACTTCAAACCCTAGAGATGATAGTGTTTAAGTTCATATCCTGCCAGCGCAAGCCCATTGCTACAATCTGAGAAGTCTTTGAGCAACTAGAAGGTCCCTGTACCATCCCTGACTTGCCTGGGAGCTCTGGACAGCAGAGGGCTTTAAGGTCCCAGGAACTTAGAGAATGAAGTTGTAGCTTACCCGTCCCAGATTAGTGTAAGCAGGGAGGGAATGGGAGGTAGTGAGTGGTTTCTAGAATGAGAAATAGGCCTGCATCTCTGGTACTGGAGAGTCTATGGTCTAAGAGACCAGAAAAGAAACACTTACATTAAAGAACACGGGAGGGTCCACGTAGCAAATAACATGGTGGTTGGGATGCTGGACTCCCACATGGCTAACAGCAGTTCAAGTCCTGGTCCTGGTGGCTTGCTTTCTCACTTTCCCTCTGTCTCTCTCTGTCTCTCTCTGGTAGCACATATGCCCTATAGCAAATTTTTTAAAAAAAATAATAATAAATTAAATTAAATTAATATTTTTTTAAAAAAAAAATGGGAGACAGAAGCAAGACTAGAAATTTACTTCTAATTCAGAATCCTCATCATTCTAAGGTTACAGCTGTTTTAGCCTCAGGGTTAGTTTTAAACCCAAATTAAGTCAGGGATAAAGCAGGTTTCTACCACAAATATTTCTAACCATTCATACCTAAAATTATTTTAACATACACAAAGAAAGACTTTATTTCCCAATGAAAGAAACATAGTAAAATACTAATACCAGGGAGAATTCATCCCAAAGTAAGTGGAAATTGTACACAGATTAAAGGAATTCCAGGGTTGGACCTTAGAGACCAATTATAGCAACACCCTCATTTTCCAATGAGCCCATTAAAACCCAGAGAAGCCATAGTATGAAGAGTTTAAACATATTACACAATAATTTATGAAATCCCAAAACACCCGCATCAGAAGTAAGCTTGAAGTTTTAAAGAGATTATTCTAGGACAAAAATAATGAATGCAAATTTTGTGTACTGGTGCATTAACTTAATTGAACCTGTAACTCTGCAAGTACCTTTGAAAAACAAGGGTTTAGAAAACTATGAAATAATAATCACCCCCAACAGATTATCAGTGAAATTAGGTGTTATTCAAGATTAATGTTATGACATATTCTAAAGACCACTCACAGGGATCAGAAGATGTGGGCTCTAGTCCTGTTTCACAGACCCAACGAGGGCAAAATAAGAGACCTCTTAGGAGGCCCTCTGTGCTTCAGGTCTAAGAGAGAGAGCCAAATATGTGATCTCTTCAGTCCAAAATTTACACAATGCTGTAGAAATCACACTTTATGCAAACCTCTTGAGGGCTCTGTATACAAATATTAGACTGTCCGCATTTTCGGTCTTAGTCACTAGGTATCCCTTATAATTCTCACATCAACAAAAGAACCTTAAATTATTTTCAATGGTACTACATTTTTGGGGGGGGGGGTTTGCTATGGGGCGCAGGCGCTCGCCAGATAGACAGAGAGAGACATAGAGACAGAAAGCGAGAAATCACCCCCAGGGGGGATGGTCATGCCGCAATCCCTTCTCCTCCATTCTCCTCTCGGGATCTTGGGCACACCAACTTCAAGAAAGATTCTTCTTATTGGCTCTTCAAATACTTAGTCAATAAAAGCATATCATTTTAATAAATCACAACTTCTACTTACATTATAAAACCATATCAAGACTCAGAATAAGATTTAGCTATTCCTTTTACCCCATGGTAAAATGCTTTAAAATGGATTTTAGACAGTGGACAGTGCCAAGCATTCCACCCTCCTTTCTTCACTCCTTTCTAGTAATCAAGGTGACTCCTCATAAAGTAACTGGTTTAGCACATGTTCAGCTAATACCTCTTGTGTCAGAAACTAGCATGCTTAGGACTTACCCTCTGGCCCCTGGGTTTAATTTAGGTCTGAAAGGAAAGAATTTTTTTTTTCTAAGACTATTGGAAAGAAAAAAAATCTAATTTCATACTATTTCTTCAAAGTCTGAGTATTATTCATTAAAATACTCAGCCATCTGGAAAAAATAATAATTGAAGAAGTGTTAAAGGGCTTTTTAAAACATAACAAATCATTCCAAGTTAAAGAAAGACAGTGAATGGGATTCTCTCTCTCTTGTTCATTTATTCAGTAATACTAGAATCTCAAGTACATTAGTCTCCACCAAGCATCTGCCCTCCTCAAAGGCTGCTACACTCCCAAACATTCATCAAGGAATAGTTCAGATTTTCAGCTTTTCTCATTTACAGTTTCAGGGCAAGATCCTGCCATTGATTTTTGCGTTCACCTCTGATTGAATCCAGTGAGAGTCCAGCACACAATGCACTAGGACAAAACGATCCTTAGCCTATCAGTCTAAGCCCTTCACACAAAGAGTTTGTGATTTCCAACTCCAACTTCTTTATATCCTAAAAACTAGTCAGATCTTTAGAGCATTCTCTCTATCTCCTCTAATGTCTGAAAGCATACATTTCAAAACCTGGACAAATCATTTTCAGTGGTAATCTTTTTTTGTTTGTTTGTTTGTTTGTTTTTCAAGAGGTTTTTGTTAAAGGGCTCATGTTCTCACCAGAGAGAAAGAGATAGAGAGACAGAAAGTGAGAAATCACCCTCCAGGGAGGATGGCCACACTGCAATCCCTTCTCCTCCTTTATCCTCTTTGGACCTTGGGCACGCACACACCCGCGCCTGGTGTGAGTTTAAGCCACCGGGTCTGGGACTTGAACCGCAGTTGACTACATGGGAGTCCAGCGACATAGTCATTACACTAATTGCTTGTCCCCATTAGTGGTAATCTTAACTTAGTATTTCTTGGGGCCAGCAGGTGGTGTAGTAGTGGTTAAGGTGCTGGACTCCCACATGGCTGATCGTGGTTTGAATCTTGGACCTGGTGGCTTGAAACTCATGCCAGGCATGTGTGCATGCATGCCCAAAATCCCAAGAGGGGACTGCAGGAGAAGGGATTGTGGCATGGTTATCTCCCCTGGGGGGACGATTTCTCACTTTCTCTCTCTCTATCTCTCCAGTGAGTACATGTGCCGCATAGCAAAAAATCTCTCAAAAAATAATTCTTTAACACCTAGTCATCGTGGCCTCAGGTGCCTATAAGTTTCAAACCCTGTTACTAGCACTGACTTTCCAAAAGACGAATTGTAATTATAATAACCCTAGAAATAAATCATAGTTTATAGTCAAATTATTAATCAAAGCAAGTACTTATATGCTTTCATTCCATTGCCAGCAGGGTTAAATATGATCTGTTCTTTTCAGTTAGAAGTTGTGTTATTTAGAAGAACTTCTGCTTCAAGAAACAAAATGTGTAAATTAATGTGGCTTGAACACTAAGAACATTTTAGTATCTCACTTACCAAGTCTCATTAAAGCAGAAGTTTCAGAGCTTTTTTTAATCTTAGCTGCTTAAAAATATCAAGTTCAGCTTCCCTGCTATGTTGTTACCGCTCCCTTTGTGGTCACAAAACGGCCACAGCACCTCCCAGCCTCGTGCCCTCCCACCATACTTCTAAGGTATGAAATAGTATGTAAGCTCTACTTTGTGGCTTATTTCCTGGAGATAGAAGTATGAAATTCCATCTTCCCGTGCACATTTCAGCTATATACTTGAACAAAATCAGCTTTGTATGCAGTGAAGTGGGAGAATTACAGCAGTAAACAGTGTCTACAGCTGGAAATCCTAGCTCTACCCCAGTAGAAGGGATGTTTATCAATTCATTGCATGACAACTTTTGAACTGGTTACATCTGTAAATAAAGTTTCTGACAGACATACAGAATATGCATGCATAGGGGAGTGGTACCCAGGAACCTAACATCTAATCAGGCACCCCAATTTCAAATGAGGCACTATAGTCAGAGATGTCTAGATGACTTGCCTAGAGAAGACCAAATTATCCTCCCTTTGCCATTAACCCTAACATGAGTAGTTATTTTAAAGTATGCATTCATTCATATGAATGTCAGTGGTATAAACTTTGAAAAGCATTCATACTATTTCTTCCTATATACTTTCCCCTTTCTGTATCCTTAAAAACACAATCTAATATCTTGAGCTATCTTGGAGGTAAGAATGAAAGAAAAGAGTTAAAGAGACTAAGACATGCTAGAATGTAGGGCAGCAAACAAGGAATACAATGTGCTTATATACAAAGATGAACAAAACTCAGAGGTCAAGTCAGGAAAATAGGTCCACTTTGAATAGAAACGCACCTAAAATCAGTGACCAAAATGAGAATAAAAACAAGTTTTGGGGCCAGCAGGTGGTGTGTTAGTTAAGGTGCTGGATCCCATATGGCCAACTCTATTCTTGAGTCCTGGATGCAGGAGCTAGAAAAACATACCAGGCATGTGTGCATGCATGCCCAAAATCCCGCAAGAAGAATGGAGGAGAAGGAACTGTGGTTTGCTACCCTCCGGGGGTGATTTCTCACCTCCTCCCTCTCTAGCTTTCTCTGTCTTCTCCGCAAGAACACACACCCTATGGCAAAAACCTTAAAAAAAAAAAAAAAAAAAAAAAAAAGATATTTGGTGAGCCACCTCAAAATACAATGGTTAAGGGAGCCAGATCCCACGTGGCCAACTGCAAGTCAAATGCCACCCCAGAAGCTTGAGAAACACATTGGGGGTGTGAGCATGCGTGCTCAAGATCCTGACGGACTGACGGAGGGAGCAATGGAGGAAGGGGACTGCGGCATAACCATGCCCCCTCGGTGGATGCACTCTCTTTCTCCCTCTCTCTTTCTCTCTCTTTTTTGCAAGCAAACACACCTTCTGGAAATAAAAGAAAGATATCGGACATATCAAACTTAGGTTTTTACTCCTTAGCAACTACACAAGAGAAATTATATATATATATATAATATATGTATATATATATATACACACACACATACATACACACATACATACATATATACATATATGTATATATAAAAATAAATTTATACGTATATTCTCAAAAATATATACATGAATGTTTATAGCAGCATTCATAGAAGCCAGAAACCAGTAAGTGAATAAACCAAATATGATAAATCTATATAATGAAATACTATCCAACAATAAAATAAAACTACTGAGAAAATTAACAACAGAAATTAACTTCAGAACCATTATGGCTAGTGAAAGAAGTAAACAAAAGACCACATATAGTATGGTTCCAAGCATATGAAATTTCTCGAAAGCCAAAACTATTGAGCTCATCAGTGGTCACCTGAAGCTGGAAGTGGGAGCAGGAATTGGCTACTAAAAGAGCATCACAGAACTTTTCAGGTAGAGGAAAATATTCTAAATCTGGATTTTGCTGAAAGTTGCGTGCCTGTATATACTTAATAAAGAGAAGTGGGGCCAGCTGGGGGCATAGTGGTTAAGGCATTAGACTCCCACATGACTGACTTTGAGTCCCAGACCCACTTGCTTGAAACTCAAGCCAGGCACATGTGAGTGTGTGCCCCAAATCCCAAGAGTCAAGTGGAACAGAAGGGATTGTTGCATGACCATCCCCCTGGAGGTGATTTCTCTCTTTCCGTTTCTCTGTTTCTGTCTCTTTCTTTGGTAAGAGTGCAGATGCCCTATAGTAAAAAAATCTTTCTCAAAAATAAATAAAGCAATGAACTGTATATTACATTTACTGTGAGTAAATTGTATACATACTTTACATCTCTGTAAAATGGTCTCTCCCTCTTTTCCATCCCGGAAAAAGCAATGTGGCATTCTTTTTTTTTGGAGAGGTTTTTGCTATAGGGCGTGTGCGCTCACCAGACAGACAGAGACAGAGAGACAGAAAGCAAGAAATCACCCCCCCAGGGAGGATGGCCACGCCGCAATCCCTTCTCCTCCAGTCTTCTCTTGGGATCTTGGGCACACACGCACATGCGCCCAGCGTGAGTTTTAAGCCACCGGGTCTGGTATGCGAACCGCGGTCGACTACGTGGGAGTCCAGCGACATAGCCATTATGCTAACTGCTAGTCCCGTGGCATTCTTGTTGTTGCTCTCACTCTCTCTCCCTGGTATTTGCCCTTGGAATCAGCAACCACGTGTGAGAATGCTCGGGACTAATGGTGAGGCAATGTTATCAATGTTCTAGCCAAAACCCCTAGACATTCAGTTGACAACCAGCATCAGCTGCCAGATATGTAAGTGAGCAAGCCTCCAGATGACTAGAGCCCCCGATGAGGATTCAAACATCATGGAGCAGAAATAAGGCATCCCTGTTGTGCCCTGTCTGGATTCCTGACCTGCAGAAAGCATGAGAGAGAATAAGTGATTATTGTTGTTTTGAGTTGCAAAGTCTTGGAGTGATTTGCTATGCTAGAAGATAACTAATACTGACACTAATGAAATCACCACACAAATGAATATAAAATGACAACTTTGACAAGTTACAAAATGAAAAGGTATCTGGAGCATTGAGAGTACATAACTGGGGAATTAATTTATTTCTCACAATAAATCCACAAAAATTCAGCAAGTCAGAAAGGACATACAGATGTGATATGCTGCATGAGTGGGCACTAACTACAGCCAATTAGGAAAACAAAAATGATTGTCAGAGAGTATGAGAAGGCAGGCATGAGCAGGGACTTGGTAGACAAATCTCCCAGGTGGGTGAGTTTTTGTTTTATTTTGCTTTTGTGTTTTTTTAGGACCAGTATACTTGCCAGAGAGAGAGGGGGATAGGATGAGGAGTAAAAAATCACCCCGCAATCCCTTCTTTTCTTCTCTTGGGATTTTTGGCACACATGCACACAAGCCTGCCTTGATTTTCAAGCCACCAGTCCAGAACCCAATCCACACAGTTGGCCACATGGGACCCAGCCACCTAAGCCTCCATGCTACCTGCTGGCTTTGGAGTTCATTCGTGTAAACAAATTATTTGAGAATTTTAAGTCTCTTCTTTTCACATTTTCAAATTTCTGAGCTCCCTACTTATGTTGAGTAATCTGTAGAAAATAATCAAGAGTTGCAGTTCTTGCTGAACAGTAAAGTAACGAGGTTTTCATTTATTTACTACATGTAATCCATGGAATTTGATACTTGTCGGTGTCCACCCCCAGGCTTAGCGCTATTATGGAAGAAGCAGAAAAGATGAGACAAAAAGATAGAGTGGAAACGGACACAGGCAGCCTGAGCCTAGGTAGCCCAAGCAACTTGTGCCGCCCAGACAAACTGGACGTCTTTATTTATAGTACAAGAAGACATTACACATGTGTGTTTCATGATACTTCATGGATTGGTTGCTAGGTTACAGACAATAAGAAGCCATTAACAAATCTATAAGAGATTAGTCACACCCAAGGCAAGGTGTATCCCTTGGCAGTAATCCCATCTATCTTCCTTTCTAATGCAGAGAACGAGCTGTTAGGTGTGTCTGTTGGAACACCCCTAGTAATTTCTACCCTTGCTCTGTCTGCAGCCAAGGTCAGGGAAAGACAAGTTACAAGGTTCTGCCAAACCCCAAAAGAGCATGTGGTGTTTGCTCAGCACATGTCCCCACACCTCAGACTCTCTCTCTTAAATGTGTCCCCACAGATACTAAATATTTCAGATGATGCCTTCATTGCTAAGGAGGCAGTTTTGTCATGTCACTTTTTGGCATGAGATGATAGTTTTTTCTACAATGATTTTTTTCTACATGATATTTCCGATTTTTTTTTGAAAAAAGTCAGGAGTCAAAAATGATTTAAAATACAGAGATAGGAGAAGAAAGCCATTCTTTTTCTCCTATTAAAGTTATCGCATGTTTTTGGTCTGAGATGCTCATCAGTAAGCCAATGGGATAACAAGCAGCTTCAAGCATCTATGGCCTGCTGCTGATAGCAAGAGAAGACACATGAATCAGAGTCATCTAATCTTGACATCTTCTGTTGTATTTCTTTGTGACTTGAGAGGTGAACAAAAGGAGGGGTTGACCTCTAGCAAAGAACAAGCATGCATTTAAAGTTTTGCATTTTCATTGTGTCATTCTGCTACTTCAAGGACACTAGCAAAAAATTGTCATCTAAGGACATTCATAAAATAAAAAAAAATCCTTCTAAGACTTAGTGGAGTCTTATCTGTGTCTTACCTGTCTTTAGGACCTCAGTGCCTTGCATGATTCCTAGATCATAAGAGGCACTTGGAAGACGTGTGCTGAACTGAATTTAAGTAACAGTTCAGAAAGTAGACTAAAAACATTGAGAAGAATACTCTGTTAAGCCTTAGTAAAGATATTTCTTGTGGACTTGGCAGTACCGCAACTGGGTCCATATGAGAAAGGTCCTGGGTTTGTGTCCTGGGGCCTCCCTGAATATGTTAGACATGCACACGTGTGCCCATGATCTAGACCAACTGAGATTGGGGGTGGGGATGACTGTGGCATGAAGACTTTGCTGGGGGTATCTGTCTCACTGTTTATCTGTCTCGTGGAAGAAATAAATCTTTAAAAAAAATGTTTTCCCCCAAGTCAAAGAAAACCACACAATACCTGGTGCTGTTTTTTCTCTATATTCAGGTCTTTTCCCTGGCTAGGACTATCCAATATAGCATGATGAAAAAGAACAAAATCTCTGGAGCAAGACCAGTTCAGTTCAAATCCCAGTTCTGCTACTTGTAAGCTGTTATCTTGAACAAAGGCAATGCTCCTAGGCACTTCATCTGCAAAATGGAGAATAGCAGTGCCTGCCTGTTAGAGATATTACGAGGAATAGTCCATACATTTAGGTAAAGTTGGTTGAAGCTGGCATATAGTACACAGCCAGTGCATGTTTTTATAATGTTAGACATTTAAATCTGATACTGTCCTAGGCAGGTAATCCAGTGCCACGTCCCTTTGTTATACTGATTAGGGAGACACACTGAGCCCTGCAACAGAGAATCTCTGCACTTCCTCTGAAAATGGTTTGAGAGAGTTATCATTCTACCAGAGCTCTAGAGAGTGTGGCAGGTGGAGAATCACACTGGTGATCTTTGGAAAGCCCAGCTGTGAACAAAAACAGTCCTATTTTATTCTGTGGGCAGATAGTTATTTTCCTGCCAATTTGGTTTCTACTAATGACAAATAAGTCCTGAAAATTCAACAAGTTCTTGATTTTTTTTTTCAGTGCATTAGGCAGGCTTTTTAAGCTTCCCCCAATTCATCACAATTCATCACATTCAGAAACACCTCATTTTGGGTATTTTAAAATATGTACTTTGAAGGTTTGAAATGCTGCCACCTAGAGACTGTTGTTTCATAAAGATAACTATGGCAGTCATGAAAGACCTCTAAAATAGGGCTTGGATATGCAGCCTAAATGTCACTTTAAAATTCTATGATGGAAATTAATTATTTACCTTTTTTATATGAAGCAAATAAGATGGAGAAAAAAGTGAAAGTAATTTCAAGTAGAAAAAGTCTCCACCATAATTAGTACTTATAAACCGATGTACCACCTTTGTTTTTAGGTGGAAAAACTTTTCACTCAGAATGGAAATCTATGGGAATGGAGAACATCTTGTCTTCTGGCAGGGAAGGTCCCACCTGCTGAGCCCTGATCAGCCATATACTTCTTCAGGAGAACAGTAACTAGATGGTGTAGGTATGCAGGGGTTAGTTCCTAGAACCTAGTCTACAGGCTTTCTGTTTCTCTATAGGGGTCTCCCTGTGCACACCTTTGGCTAAATAATATTCTTGTTTTCAAAGTTAGTTTCATGGTGAAAGATGGCCCATAAACAGCTAGTTAAGTTCTTTAGCTATTAGTAATTTAGAAATTTCTAAAATTCCTTAGAAATTTCATGAGGACTAAAATAGGAGTCCAACAAAATAATTTCTATTCCACAGGAAAGAACGCTTTGCTAACATGACTCATTACACAAAAAGAAGACAAATCAAATCATAAATACATTGAGGATTTCCACACTTTTCATTACCATATGACCAATGAGTACTTTCTAACCTTCAAATCTTTCTTGCTTTTGAAAGTTAGAGTTGCCTGTGATTCTTGTTAATCAATCTGATTTTGAATGTTTTTACTTTTTAGCCCCATCATTTTCTCTGGTCCATTTCCAGGTAAAAAAACATCTACTGGGTTCAAATGCAAAGTCATTCCACAACCACCTATGATTATCCAGTCTATAATGTGAATAGAAGAAAATAGCGATGAATAGAAGAGGTATTTTTATGTCATTCAACAGAACATGTCATATTTATTATATATATATATATATATATTATCCAGTCTATAATGTGAATAGAAGAAAATAGCGATGAATAGAAGAGATATTTTTATGTCATTCAACAGAACATGTCATATTTAGGAGATATATATATAT
>NW_006159990.1:1373564-1402055 GCF_000334495.1 Tupaia belangeri chinensis | reverse complement strand
TATAAATAAATAATTCTCTTCCCAAGCAATGTTCTAGCTATAGTCCAACAAATACTCAGAAACCCACAGGCTGTGAGAAGTAAAAGCCAGCATGCTGCTCATTACACACTGAGCCAAGTGACAACCCAATTTCCCCATTATCCTCAGGAAGTGGCACGATCACCACAACCCACCTATTTCAGTGGCTGAACTCTCATTCAGTACATAATGTGTTTAGAGATGAGGTGCTGTATAAATTTGGATCTCAATGTTCACAACAGGGTAGGATTTGATTAAACGTATCTAAATGCAACTCTAACACAATTACAGATTTCAATTAGGAACAGGATACACCATAGGATAATATTGTATTACATTTGTTCTGGAAGTCTGAATCAAGGATAAGAAAGAACACAAGGGATGAATAGTGACTCTAATTTCTTAGCATGTCTTATCTTACTTTTCTCTGCTATAGTCAAACTTGAGACTATCCCAATTTTTTTTTATTTTATTTCATAATGTCATCTTTACATTTAATTGTTATACATCTTTATGGCATGCAATATGGTTTCTCAAAGCATGCAAGTGGTGTATAATAATCAAATCAAGGATATTACCATATACATCATTTTCAACACAGAACTTCACATTCGCAGGTCTGTCAAATGCTGAGATTATTCCATTTTTTAAAGAGAATATAAATCAGATTCTGGTTCCTCTGCGAACTCCATAGTATGTTGAATATTGGGAGGTATTTTATAATCTCTTTTATGAATAATGCTTAGGAATGCTTTTTGTTAATATTCTGATTCGAATAGGTAAACAAAATGAGTGAAGGATTTAAAAGCCTTGCAAGAGTGCAAAAGCACAAACAAATGAAACAAAGAGATCAGGGGTGCAAGGAATAAGGCAGCACAGCAAAGCATCTTTGAGATCAGAAAACCCAATGTCTGTCTCCCTCTCTCTTATACACACAATGTAAGTAGAAATAATGAAAAATAGAGAGACTTGCCAAAGTAAGGCACCTCTAAATCAGTGAAAGATGCAGACAAAAGTCTAGATGTGAATAATTGCACACACTTTTATCATATGTATAAATGGGAAGATTCTATTTCATGGAAATTAAAAATCTATCCATATGAAACTTCAGAATAAGAGGAGCATAGAGGATAGAATAGAACCTGTTCCATCCTTGAATGGCAACCCTCTCCACAATTCTTAAAAGTAAGACCAAAATTATTATTCTAGAATTTAACTATAGTAGGAATAGCCTGGCCCAGGATTTGTTCAATTTTAATAAGCAGTATACTTTTTGTAAGGGAAGTTCCTGTCATTGCTTTGAGAATTTTTTTCTAAAACAGGCAAATAAGACAAAATTTATGCCTTAAAAATTGCTGAATTTTGTTCTGCATATAAAATTACTTTGTAGCATTCAATGATTCATTTATTTAACAATCAGTCATGTTGACCACCCATAATGCATCCAGAATGTATTGAGTTCGCAGAATTCTGGATAATATTTAGTGACCTCTTTATTAATCAAAGTCCTAATGGTCATAAAAAATATAAATAAATAAGGACATGTGTGATTCAATACAATATAAAAATGATAAAAGTAAACGAAACCAGAATTCAATGGATTTCTAGCATTTTTCTCCACCACAGGTTTGGATACAATAAACGATACTCAGTCTAACATTTCCAAATTTTCTCCTGAAATTATCTAAATGTAGTATCATCGTATGATTGCAAAGTCCTATTTCATTCTGTGCCCAGGACCTCCTTCAACAGACACAGCTTTCATGGGGCATCAGAAAGGCAAGGCAGAGTAGAATTCATGGAAATGTCATTGACTGTGATGCCCACCACCATCATGGGAACAGGTCATACAAAATCGGAAGAAAAGTTCCAAAGAATACATTTTTCTCTGAGTTTTTTTCCACATTAAAATATCTTCTCCAATTCTTACCCAGTTCAGCCCCTATCAATTCTCAGCATTTCATAAAAATAAATAAATAAAGCTGTTATCAAGAAAAGTAGAAGAAAGGAGTTTTTGATATTTCTTCCTAAGAGTTCCATGTGATGTACTTATCTGGTGGTATACCATATGCCAATTAGCACTATAAAATTTCTAGATATTTTGATACCTGAGTGACATAAATCTTTCAGAACAAATAAGTAGATAAGGATGTGTCTTCACTTTACTACAAAGAATGTTGAAATAAGCCCAAAGCCAGAATTAAAGGCAGAATGAAAATTTCTGTGGTGGCATTATTAATTAATTTTTATTATAAAGAAATTAGGTTTTTACAGAAAGCTACTATTCCCCCATGAACAAAGAAGAGCTAATAAAGTCAAGGCAAAGACAAATTTAAATTCTGTGCACTTCCTCCTGGAGACCTAGCGCAATTCATCCAAACTGAGTACTGGGCTATTAGATAATATAACTAAATGATTACCAAAAGGTCATACCTAAGGTCACATACATTTTCTTGAGCAAAATTTACAGATACTCAACAACATGCAATGATACTAAACTACAGGTTGTTTTCTCATTAAAATAGCTCCACAATTAAAAATGTTGACCATACCACAACTACTATAGACTATAGTAAGTAAATGTACTTATTCTTTTATTCACATATGGCTCAGTTATCCAAACCCTTCCTGACTATACTAAAGGTAAAGTAAAAGGAATCTTCTCCCTTCCCATCCAGACAATACTTCACAACTACATTAAATTTCATAAAATACTTCCGCCATGTTACTTTCCCCCCTTCACCACATCCAGTGGCTTCCTAGTAATCCAAAGACTCTACCCTGATTCATAGCCTCCCATAAGCTTTACCCATCATGCCTTTCTTGTCTTAGGCTCTGCTGCATGGCAGCTCAAATCTGCTCTAGCTGGGCTTGTCTGTCCTTTGTTTTCCAGAATAATGTATAGATTCACGATGGCACTGCATTAGTCCCCGAGTTTCTCAACTTGAAATTGACTGTCATCCATTTTTTTCTACCAGTCCAAACTCTCTGAAGCTTCCCCTAGGCAGCTCATCTATAATTGTCTGTCCCACTTGGCAACTCATATTGCATTTATTGTTTTTGTTCATCAATTAATATTTATCATATTCCTTGTGTTTTGAATCGATTACTTGAAGGTTTATATTATCTCTCTGTGCACATATTTAAATTTAATAAAAATAGACACTTCTTTAATATACTCTTTAATGGCCCTCCTCCAGTGTACTCACATAGTAGGTGTTCAACAAATTCTAAATTTATTCACATAAACCCAAAGGGAAAAACAAGGGATTCATGCCATATATAAAGCATTCTTTTCCATAGAAACCTGCTGAGCTTTGCTTTAAGTCGCCAAGAGGGATCTTATCCCCTGGGTGTCATTAAAAATAGATATATGCTACTATGTGCCAGATAGTATAAAGAAAAGTAATAACAGAGGAGAGAAGTAATCATATGTATATCAGCCTCTGATCTCTCATTTCATTAGATGTTTCAATGCCTTCCAGACAGTAAACATCCAACAGAAAGAGATAATTTAGGACCTGGCTGGATGCTCTCCAGTGAATATGGGAAATGAAATCAACTATTAACAATACTGAGTTCTATCTGCAGCTCTATATTAGTCCTGAGGTGTGTAGGAAAGTTCTAACATATGCAAAATAGCAATACCAGGTTATATCAGGCAGTTTTCACATTATATAACTCTCCTGAACAACAATTTTACCCTCTGGCCTGAAGAATATCCTTTAGTGTCTCTTGAAAGCATGGGCCTGATGATAACTAATGATAACTAATGCTCTCCCCTTTCATTTCATATATATGTACGTACACACACACACACACACACACACACACACGTCCCATACTGGATGTAGAATCCTGGGCTGATAGGTTTTTTGTTTTTTTTTTTCTTTTTTCCTTTCTTTCAGTATTTTCAAGATGCCAGCCTACTGTCTGCAGTCCTCCAAATTTTCCGGTGAGAAGACAACTGGCATTCATATCATTTTTGCTTTGTATGCAATGTGTTTTGTTTCTCTGACCACTCTCAAAATTTTAAGTAAATCTATTCTTTCCACTACATTGACTAGGCCATGTCTAAATTAGATTCTTCCTAATTCAGAAAAACTAACTCCAAACTGTTTTCCTATTTTGAAGAGAATCTAAAATTTCTGTTCAGTCTTTCTACCCATTCACCCACTACTTTCTGATGAGAGTATTGGAGTCTCCCACAAGCGTGTATAGTTCAGAGCTCAGCTAAAGACTTAAAGGAATTTATCCTCAAATTTTGGGACTTTTTCTCTGTCTCTTGCTCCTTTATAGATGTCTTAAATTTTCAGTTATAATAAAATCTTTGACCCCTGTTCTCTGATTCTTCGAGCCATTGAGATACTGGCTTTCTGGGGCCAACAAGTGGTATGGTGGTTAAGGCACTGGATTCCTACATAGCCAACTGTGGTTCAAGTCCCAGACCCAATACCTTGAAAAAACATGCTGGGCACTTGTGCATGCATGCCCAAAATCCTGAGAGAAAAATTGAGAGGAAGGGACTGTGATGTGGCACTCCTCTCATGAGGGCAGTTTCTCACTTTCCTTCTCTCTGTCTCTGTCTATTCTATTTATCTCTCTCCATAAAGTACACACTCACAATGGGGGGGGGAGGGATGTTGGCTTTTAAGTTTGGATTTTCCCTGTCAAGTAGATGACAGAGTGCCTTGTGTTTAAAAAAAAGGAATAAATAAATTAATTAAAATAAAATAAAGCTATATTAATGTGTCTTTTACCCAGTAACAATGAATGTTTTCTTTCAATGGCTAATATTCAGATTTTGCCTGTTTCTTGTTCTGGCCATTCTCCAGTGCCTTCAACTTATTATACACAGATACATGAACACACACACATATGTATTATATGCATGAACACACACAAGTATACAACACATACATAAACCCACTCACTGAGACACACACATCCACACAAACACATACAAACACACACACACACATACTCACACACACACACACACACACACACACACCTGAACTTATCACAGGTTGAGTATACTTCATGTGAAATGCCTACGACCTGAACTGTTTCAAATTTCAGATATTTTCAAATTTTGTAATATTTGCATATTCATAAGATATCTTAAGGATGGGCCAAGGTCGAAACAGGAATTCTTTTTATGTTTCATATACACCTTATGCACCCTGAAATTTTGTACAATATGTTTGAATTGCAGCATTTTGATTGCAATTCTCTGGTCAGGTATAGTCAAGCATGGAATTCCCCACCAGTGGCATTATGCCAGTGCCCAAAAAATTTAGTATTTTGGAGCATTTGGGATTTCAGATTAGAGATGCTCAACTTGTATAACTATTATCTGTGGAAGGGTCAGTCCACTTCTCTGCAATAACTGAGATTAGAATTCCATTCTCAGCATTCATTTTCAAGCCATCGCTCTTTACTACAAGAGCCTCTAGCTGGTTCCCAAGAGTGTTGAACTCTTTAACTCACAATTTTGTCCTGTCCAAATATATCTCCTGAGAGCAACTAGAATTATTTTATTAAAAATTTAACTTTTCTCATGCCACTTACCTTAAAGTTCTTGACTGGCTTCTCATTATACCTGGAATCGCATTCAGAATTCTTAATATGACCTTTAACAACTCACATGATCTGAATCCTGTCTTTCTCTACCTTCTCAACTTATCTCCTGTCCAATTTATCTACTCGGGAATAGTCACACCGAAAATCTTTAAATTGGCAAGCAGCATACCTGCTTAGGGTCTTCACACATGTTGTTCTCTACTAGACCGTTGTCCCTCTTATTCCATATATGGATCGCCTTACTTAATCTTCCTATTCCTTATATGAATCACCTTACTTAACCTTCAGGGTTTAAACTAAATGTCACTTCCTCAAAGAAAATGGATCTATGTTATTGTTTAGATAATAATTTGTCCCCCAAAGGCTCATGTTTTAGAGGCAGATGCCCTCCCCCAAAAAAAAATTCATGTGTGGGAACTTTATTATATTCTAAAGGCAGTAAGTGAAAACATAACCTTTTCATGGTGTCCTAGGGTATAATAAGGTCTTTAGAGGGGAGCCCTATGATTGTGTTTTGGTGGGTTTATAAACAGAAGGAAAGAGACTAGAGCAGGGGATAAATTCTTGATAGAAACCATACTTTTCTCTCTTAAAAATTCTGTTTTTTTGTTTTTTTATGGGACCAACAGTTAGCATAATGGCTATTTTGCTGAACTACCACGTAGTCAACTGGGGTTCGAGTCCCGGACCTGGTGGCTTAAAACTCAGGCCGGGCGTGTGTGCGTGCGTGCCCAAGATCCCGAGAGGAGAATGGAGGAGAAGGGATTGTGGCGTGACCATCCCCCCCGGGGGGTGATTTCTCTCTTTCTGTCTCTCTGTCTCTCTCTGTCTGTCTGGCGAGCACATCTACCCTATAGCAAAAACCTCTACAACAAAAAAAAAATTCTGTTTTTTTTTGGATGCATTTGGACTTTCCAGCCACCAGAATCATGAGTTTTGCAAATAAACTTTTATTTTCTTTATAACTCACTCAGTGTCAGGTAAAATCAGACTAAGATGTTCTGAGTCCAAAGATTATGTTAGTGAGTTCTGTAGTCAAGTGCTGCATATAGATAAATCTTTTAATATGTCTCCAGTGGATTTCACAAAGAAGTCTTTACTCTCAGTGAAAGTAGATTCATTGCAAGAGAATACTGTATTTACATTATGTTGAAGAGTAAATAAGACACTTCCATGTTCTTACACAAATATGTTATCTGAAATGGCATTAAAGGAATAGTAGGTACAGCCAACCGCACACTTAGTGATTAAGGAAACCAGATCCCACATGATAACTTCATGGTCTTAGTCTTAGCCCCAGTGGCTCGAAAAACAGGTGCATGTACATGCATGACCAAAATTCCAACAGGATGGAGAAATGGAGAAGAGATTATAGCATGTCCATGTCCCTCTGGGGAGTTCTCTAGCACTCTCTCTCACTCTCTCCTTCTCTCTCTTTCTTTGTCTCTTTCTAGTGAGCACATGGGCCCTCCAGAAATTAAATAAGGAAAATGAATAGTAAATTGATACAGTTTTTATAAATCTGCAAAGGAAAAAAGAATAAAAGAAGATGACAAATTTTTGAACTTGCAATGCTTATGGATGAGCAGAAAATAATTAGCAGGCTTTTAAAAAATAGAAAAACAGAAGCATCATCTGGAAAGCAAAGTTTGTGGGGCCAGCAGGTGGCATGGTGGTCAAAGGCACTGGGCTCCCACACGGCCAACAGCAGTTCAAATTTTGGACCAGGTGGCTTGCTTTCTCACTTTCTCTCTCTCTCTTTCTCTCTGATCAAAACTGGAAAATAATAATAATAATAAATAAAGTTAAATAAAAGAATTCTTTAAAAAAGAAAAGCTCAGAAATTGAAGGATCAAGTATCTCCATTAAGGGAGATATAGATGAAGTTGTTCATAGGAAGATCAGTTGGAAATCAATGTACAAATTTAGATTTTCTGATCACCTCCAATAAATTTTTATTCCTTCACTTATTCAACAAGTATTTCCCGTACTTCAACTACAGTAGGCACTATAAAATTGAGTGAGATAAATATGGTCTCTGTCTGCCTTCATAGAGCTTATAGTCTAGTGGATTAGTAGGTTTCTCAGGGTTATCTACAGATGGAATAGGTATAGAAAATGCTGTGTACAGTCCTGCAATGGCCTCTGGATGATGATCTGAGAGGTTTTCTTGTAAAATAAAGCTTATAAGATTTATAATGCAAAGTTTCAACTCTAAGATGTCTATTTTTCTTTCTCTTTGAATCATTTGTTTTTAATTCATAATGCTATCATTTAGAAAGAAACAATAACCTTTGTCACAATCATAAATAAAAAAACTTACTTCCGGCATGACCTTTGTTCGTACTTGCTGCGAAGGCAAAGCAGGCTGAAACCAATGGAAGGCTTGGGTTCAATTCCTGGTCTAACTTAAAGCCTGGGTGCAAGAGGGTGTGCCTGTAACCCTAGCAACTTCTGAGGCTGAGGCACAAAGACTGGGAGCTCAGTGTTGGTCTGAGCAACATATTGAGACTTTGACAGAGCTTGGCTTATGTTCTAAGCTAGGAGACTGAGCCAGGGAGATAGCCACATGGGAAGATTCTGACTTAAAAAAAAGTATTTCCTTTAACCATATTTTCAGTGCATGTGTTTCTGTTGATTTTCAGCAACCCTGCATTAGGTGCCTTCTTTTCCAAAAGTAAAAACAGAAGCAATGAATAAATGAGTACTGAAGCAGCGTGCTACCAATGGATTAGTATCTAACAAAAGGTGGTTTGGAAATAATAGCTTCCTGTGCTTCCTAGAATTGAGTTAAGCTAATGAGTGAGTGTAACAGATTTTTGGTAAGAAAAATCTCATCAAATTTCTTGGCTCTGATAACATTTTAGTCAGGCCTTGTATACCTCATTCTGATTCTCACTGTCTTTCAAAACAAACACCATGATGATAAAATAACAAAGAAAATATTGGCAACCTATGAAATCCTGAGTACCCAAACTAAATGCTGCACTAAGTTAAACAAGGCTCTGTATTACCTAATGCTCTTCATAAACTCCCCCTGAAGGGTACTAAGCAGTTAGCAGCCTCCAGAGGAGTAGAGCTTGCCAAAGAGCTAGATGAGATGCCAACACTGGAATCAGATCAACTCCTGCTCCCTTTGACTATGGGCACTTCCCAAGTCTAACTCCCTCACCAAACTATTTTTGAAGATTCTCTTTCTTCTGCTAGTCTGAATTTTACAATTTTTAAAGACTATTTCTTATTCTTGTTTACTTTTCAACTTGTTTTATTTTTTATTGTTTCAGATCCTTATCATTCTCATTTTCTCTCTTATTTTAGGATCTCCTGAACCAATGTACTTTTTTCATGTGGAACCTGCTGGGAGAGAAATCAACAAGGATTGTTCATCCATACTTAATTTTCTTCACAGCATGTGCTATGGTGCAGCAACAATTCTGGACAGAAACATGGTAGGGCTTTTGTTGCAGCTGCCATGCTAGTTACCAGAAGATCAATAAATGATTAGAACACCTAACACAATGAATGATTGCAGTGGCATTGAAATGATATAGGAAGTCACTTAAAATTCATACAAGCATTTGTTCTTTGGCTGTCAGATTTTCAAATTTAATATGCACAGCACCTATCAAGTTTCTGAATATTTTGTTTGGAAGAGTTTCAAGGCTGATTTTCATTGTCATTGTTTCTTTAGTTTGCTGTATACATTTAGAGAAAGAGAAAGAACAATTTAAGTTTTTGGCAATCAATTTAATCAGGTGAAAAGTAAAGAAATTCAGTAAGAGTTCATTTGTTCAGTGTTTATCTGTATAAAATGATTTTCTAGATAACTAATGCTTACTTTTTCTGGCATGAAAGCTAAAATTTCTAATTTCAACTTCAACAAAAGGTTTTTTTGAAATTCTTGCACACAATTCCATTCTTTCTTATAACCCAAATGTTGAACAGAATTTTACCTTTTTCTGGATTCAAGAATTCTAGTTATTTGCTCTTGCTTTAAATGTGCCTTTAGTTTTAACTGCACATTTTACAGCTTTTCTGCCTTTCCATGACTGATGGAAAATTCCACAAGCTCGCAGGATGAATATCATTCAAATGCTCACATCTATACTTGAGCTGTCAACACTAATCAGCCATCCTACATTTTCTTGTTCGTCTTCCTTAGATTCTCTATGAATAATCTAAATTTTTCTTCATGTCCTCAAGCTTCCAGTCCAACTACCTATGCTTGTTTTCTTCATACTTGCTATTACATTGGGAAAACAGAACCACGAGTCTCTCAAATTTTTGTTTATTTTCAATTTAACATTTCAACATCCGGGAATGAATTTAACCTCTGTTCCTGATCTTCTCTATTCTGCAGTATTTCAGAGCTCCATCAATTATTTCCTCAAATCTTTCTTCTTAAATATGTTTTTTTTTCTCTTGACTTATAAACATACTTAATTCTATTCCATTTTTTTAAAAGTAAAACAAATAAAAACTTTCTCCAATGTGGTGAGGCATTTCTAACTCCATAGTCTGTTTTTCAAACTGATTCTCATTCATACTGACTTGTTTCATGAGTGTTTTATAGTTCTGAATTTTAGCACAGTTAATATGAATCTATAGAGATAATTAGGGGTCTGAATTACTCGTAAATTTTTCTAGTGACCCATTCTATTTGCGTCTACCAGATGTCTCTGGCTATATAACATTAATTTCTGGGTTCGGAAGTATATACATAAAGCCAAGCACCTCTTTCACATGAGGTCAGGTTTATATTTAGGAGTTTTTTAAAAAATACACTATTTTTGCCCTACTCGAACCTAAGCCAAGAGCAAACAAGGGACTTTGTCATATATCTTTACTGGTGGTAAGACCTTTTATTTTTTCCTTAGCTTTTCTTTTCACTGATAGAATATCTCTGTGAAGGAACTGATTATATAACCTACCTTTAAAAGGCTTGAAGTATACTGAGCCATGAAAACACAAGTCTCCTAGTATAGAAAAAACTTCATGTAGTGATAAATATGGTGTTGGTTTGCCACATCAGATTCCTACTTTTTCTTTATCTTTGGACAAGGAAGAGTTCCCTCATTACTTTAAGATGTTGCTGTATTATATATAGCACGTTTTGTAGTAGGTGATCTTGTCCTCCATATTGTTAGAAACAGAAATCCTCAAGTTTCTCTGTCAGAAAAGACTGGAATCCTGTCTGTCAAGGTAATATCACTGTGTTTACAAAAACTCCAAAACATCAAGTTTTATATACATATAAACAAGACATTTTCATTTTAACTCACTATCTAGTAGAAAGAAAAAAAGTCAAAGTTTTCTCATAGATAACAAAACAGCTTTTTTTAAAATTTACATATAATGACTGCACATCTTTTAGAGCGTACAACAAGGTTTTTCCCAGCATGAATACAGTGCATATTAGTCAAGACAAAGACATTACCATATACGTTATCTTCAACAAATAACTTTCATTTTTGTATCTATTAAATGTTTCATTTGTTTTTCCTGATCCCCTCTTTCCCACCCCCTGTTTTCCATCCCTTTTATACTGCCTCTAGTGTTCACAGTGGGCCTGCCTATTATTATAATTTGTAATCTTTCAGTTTCTGCTATAGAGAGCAGACATTCAGTTTACATTATGTGGAGACATTCAATGGCTATCTTTCTTAGTCTGGCTTGCTGCACTTAGCATTAAATCTTCTCCACTTTATATCAAATGTCAGAGTCTCACTGTTATTATGACTGAGTAGTATTTCATAGAGTATATGGGCCACATTTTTTCAATCCACTCATACATTCTTGGACATTTGAGTTGGTTCGAAGTCAAGAAATAATTGAATAATTCTTCAATAAAATGAATGTATGAATGTGTTTTTCTAACTGAGGGTTTTCCTATCCTTTGGATAGACACCTAAGAGTGAAATTACTGGGTCATTTGGTAGTTCTATTAGTAGGTTTTTGAGGAAACTCTACATAGTTCCCCATAGTGGTTGTGCTAATTTAATTCCCACCAGCAGTATAGGAGGGTTCTCTTTTCATCACAGCCTCAGTGGCACTTTTCTTTCTTTCTTTCTTTCTTTCTTCCTTCCTTCCTTCCTTCCTTTCTTTCTTTCTTTTACTATTAGCCATTCTGACTAGAGTTAAGTAGTATCTCATTGTGGTTTTGATTTGCATTTCCCTTATGATAAGAGATGCTGAGAATTTTTTCATATGATTTTTTAACCATTCATATGTCTTCCTTGGAGAGTTTTCTTTTCAGCTTTTGATTGGATTGATTCTTTTTTTTTTTTATGGGTAAACTGCTTGAGTTTCCAGTATATTCTGCTTACCAGTCCTTTATCTGATGCATAACTTGCAAATATATTCTCCCATTCTGAGGGTTGTCTCCTCACCCTAGTTAAGTTTCCTTTGCCATGCAGAAGCTATTTAACCTGATTAGTCCCATTTGTCTATTTTCAGGATTATTGCCTGTATTTTGGGGTTCATATTGATAGTCTTTATACTCCAAAGTCTCCAAGAATTTCCCCTGTGTTTTCCACCAGTAACTTTATAGTTTGAGGTCTTATATTTAGAGCCTTGACCTATTTTGAGCTGACTTTTGTTAACGGTGAGATAGGGGTCAAGTTTCACTTTTCTGTAGGTAGATATTGAGTTTGTCCAGCATCATTTGCTGAAGTAATTTTTCCTTTCCCCACTGGGAAACCGCCGCGCGGTTTTCTACTTTGTGATTTTTTTTTTTAAAAAAAGAACAGTTTATCTTGTGTCCTTGGTTGAAAATCAGCTAGCTATCTGTTTGTGGGTTTATTTCTAGGTTCTCAATTCTGTTCCATTGGTCTACTTGCCTGCCTTTGTGCCAATACCATGCTGTTTTGTTACCACAGCTTTGTAATATATTTTTAGCTCAGGAAGTGAGATATCTCCTACTTTATTTTATTTTTTGCAAAGTATTGCTTTGGTGATATAGGGCCTTTCATATTTCCAGGCAAATTTTATTATTGTTTTTTTTCTATTTTTGTGAGGAATATCTCTGGTAGTTTAATTAGAATTGCATTGAATTTGTAGCTTAATTTGGGTAGGATTGACATTTTGATTATATATATTTTTCCAATCCAGGAACATTGTATGTATTTCCTCTTTTTTTTGTATCATTTCCAGTTTCTTTTTTTAGTTTTTCATAGTTTTCCTTATAGAGGTCTTTTACTTCTTTGGTTAGGTTTATTCCTAATTATCTTATACTTTTGTGACTACTGTAAATAGGATTGCTTTCTTCAATTCTACCTCAGTTTGTTAATTGTTGGCATATAAAAATGCTATAGATTTTGGTATGTTGACTTTACTGTATTCATTTATCACTTCCAGGAGTTTTCTGGAGGATTCTTTTGGATTTTCTATGTGTATAATCATATGATCTGAAAATAAAGATAATTTCACTTTTTCTTTTCCTATTTGAATGCCTTTTATTTTAGTCTCTTGTCTGATTGCACTGGTGAGGTCTTCCAGTACTACACTGAAAGGGAGTGGAGAAAGTGGACAGCCTTGTCTTGTTATAGTTTTTAAAGGAAAATCTTTCAGATTTTTTAAAAACTGAAGTTAAATATTGAAGTAAATTTCTAGTCACTACCAGAAAAAAAATAATTTCTGGTGGAAGATATAATATTATAATACTCCTAAATTATATGTACTACTTTGTAAAAAAAATTTTACTGTTACATTTTTTAAATGAACAATGTGACAAGACAGCATCATCATACCCAAGTGAAAAATGGATAACAGAAACGCGTAACAGGAGTTATTAGAAACACATAGCAGAGTTATTAATAGAAGATTTTTGTGTATACTTAAGAAAATAACACAAAAATACTAGCAGATGACTAATTGTAAAGATAAATCACATGAAACTTCTAAATACAAAAAAGTAAGAACTGAAATCAGTGAACCAAAATATGGGTTAATGATAAGTTAGTCACAGATAAAGAAAGAGTAAGTCACCTAGAAATGGGTCAGAAGACAATATCCCATAATGAAGCACAAAGAGATAAAAGGATGGAAAAATAGAGGAAAATTACATGAGAGAAACATAGGGGATATAGCAGGAAAAGACACAGTATTCAGAGATAATGGCTGAGAAAAGACTGATAACAGAGAAGCCAGAGCATCTTATTCTCTTTAGCTGAAAGAAAATAACTGTTAACTAAGAGTTCTATAATGGGCTAAAATAAAATGTTGCTGAAAGAAAATAACTATCAACAAAGAATTCTATAACATGCTAATTTACTAATCAAAATGAGTGAAAATAAAGACAATTGCGTTCATTCGCTTGCATATTTTGTCATTGTTCTTGTTCACCAATTGTTATTGATCCATTACACTCTCTGGACACAGCAACCTGGTACTGAGGAAAGCAAATAAGTCCCCGCTATCTTGGTTCTGAAGTTAGAGTCTGAAATATGGCTCATGGGGCTAAAATAAGGGTGTCATCAGGGTTGGATTCTGTAGTCTCCAGGTATAATCTTTGGCCTTTCAGGCAATGATAGACTAGTGGCATTTACTGGCCTGTCCCTCCATCACTCTACCCTCTGCTTCTATTATTACATTGCTTTGTCTATGACTCTGACACCTTCTTTCTCCCTTTTATCTTTATAAAGATTATTATTATTACATCAAATAATTACTACTCAAGTAATCCATAATAAACTCCTTTTTTTTACATTCTTAGCTTAATACCACTGAAATTTGTTTTTTTCTTTTCACATAAGAAGTGGTCCTCAATCTTTTTGGCACCAGACAATTTTCACACAGACTGGGAGTCTGTGTGAATTGTCCTGGCTTCAGG
The DNA here is from genome assembly GCF_000334495.1 of Tupaia belangeri chinensis. Classification (NCBI taxonomy): domain Eukaryota; kingdom Metazoa; phylum Chordata; class Mammalia; order Scandentia; family Tupaiidae; genus Tupaia; species Tupaia belangeri. The sequence goes on along the minus strand of NW_006159990.1, from coordinate 1,387,621 downwards.
AAAATTCAAATGCATCAATTTATTGTATAGTTTATTTCTATTATTATTACATCGAAATATATAATAAAATAATTTTACAGCTCTCCATAAGCCAGAATTAGTGGGAGCCCTGAGCTAGATGACCCTATTGGGGGACTCCAATGAGAACCTAATGCCTCCATTGATCTGACCAGAGGTAGAGTTCAGGCAGTAATGAGAGTGATGGGGAATGGCTACAAATACAGATGAACCTTCCCTCACTGGTTGATGCCCACCTCCTACTGTGTGGTCCAGTTCCTAACAGGCATAGCACAGTACCAGTTCATGCCTTTGGGGTTAGGGACCCCTAATATAAGTTATCATTCCCAAGTTCCAAAGATTAGGATGTGGACATCTTTAGGAGGCCCTTCTTCAGCTTACTACAACATACATATATTTTTGTTGGATTTTTTCCTTGAATTGAAATTATTGATGTATAAGATATTCATTACATTCAACATTAGTTAATAATGCCAAACAATGTTTCTAAATTGTTGTACCCAGCAATTTGATAAGTTTGTTGATAGCTTTCACACACATATCAACACTGGTACTATCTTCTTAATTTTAGCCATTCTGGTGACCTTAGTGGTGGACAAATAAAGACCATAATTGTTTCACTAGTAATTGTCCTTTACAGAAAGAATTACAAATGAGTTCACTATGTAATGAAAGAAACATAACTAAGAAAGAGTAGATGAAAGATGAAACTCAGAGAAAGACAACATTAAAGCTCTGATAAATTTATAACAAATTTGGAGAGTAAAAATAGTGCAATGAAGCTTAAAATCATGTAAGGGGAAAAGCTTAAGTTTCTAAGATCCTTATATTATTCAAGAGAAGAATACAGAAATACTATTATAGAAAACCTAAAGGAGAAGTTTACTTTGCCAGAAGTGCAGAAAAGAGAACTTCAGAAAACAGACCATCCAACGTAAATATAAATCCCAAGGAAGCTGCCATATTTCTAGAAGGGCAACACATTGGCATAGGCTGGATCCCAGTCTTCGGGAAACTGCTTAGGAAGATTCAGCTACAGTTGGAGCAGTAATCTGGGAATTCTGTAGGGCTATTTCAGGAGACATTTTTGGAGTTTGTACTTCATATGTTTGACTGATGAACTATTAACATTTTTAAAAACACACAACATTTTGAATATTTTTACATTTATTTGTTTTTAGAGAGATTTTTGCTATAGGGAATGTATACTCCCCAGGAAGACAGAGAAAGAAGAGAGAAAGAAAGTGAGAATCACTCCCCCAGGGGGGATGGTCACACTGCAATCCCTCCTCCTCCATTCTCCTCTTGGGATTTGGGGCACACAAATTTTTTTTTCTCTGGGTCCAGGACTTGAACTGTGGTCAACTACATGGAAGTACAGCTATGTAACCATTACACCATCTGCTGGTCCCATAACAGTCTAAATGTTTTTAAAAGCACAACTAGTAGGACTTTAATTATGCTCATAATACAATGATGATTTTAAAAATAAATATACTGTAGAAATGTAAACTGGAGTCAGCAAAACAACTAAGTAACTTTTGTAATAATTAATGTATAAGGTAGTAATTTACTATTCCACCTCAAAGCATTGTTCTAGGTGTATCTGTCAGTACAAAAATCAGTGACACTGTCATTAAACTTCAGGCAGTTTTCTGATGGCTGTAGAGACAAGGGAAAGGAAGTGAAAGATGTCAAATATTAGAGGCTAAGTATCTTTGAATTCAAGAAGTGTTAAGAGAAGATCTGATGATTACTTCTACATTACCAGCCCCTTCCCAAGACAGACATACATACAATATTCTTTTCCATTATTTGGCTTGGTATTGTTAAATGTCATCAGAAAAAGGGGGGTGTGTGTGGAACTATTTTGGGTTTAGAACATGATTTCACGTTGCCAATTGAGAGTATCTCTTTTAGATGCCAAGCTTCTGAAACCAGCCCCATAAATAATTTGCAATACTTTAAGGATTTCAATTATGTGCTTACTTTATAATTTTTTTCTCCTACATAATTATCCAAGAGAAAGCTATTACAGATAAAATTAAAATATGTCAAGCCTCTTTTTGTGGTATAACTATAGACTTGAATCTCAATCCTGCTTCTAGTGTAGGAATCACAGGCTCATATAGAACCACTGTATCTTTTCTCTTCCACATCCCAATTTATTCTACAGTGTATTATTTTCTTGAAAGATGAGTGTCTCATATTGCAAGGAGCACAGATGTGCCTCTTTCTCAGCTATAATGAGAAAAACTCCAGTAAACAATTATTTTGTGAATGGATTTTATGGAATGCCAACTCAGGCTGCAAAACTAATTCATCCTTCTGTTAACAATAAGCATCACCCAAATGTCACCCACCTGCCAGAATAAGTACTATAACAAATACTAGACTTCAGAAAAACCATGTACTTACCAAGTTCTGAAGCAATATTCAGTCACAGTAGAATTACAAATTGTTATGAAGAAAACACATTAGACATTACTGCATTGCATTATATCACAATCTAAAACATTGTGCAGTTACAATATTTCAAAGAAGCAATTTGCTATGGAAGTTGTTTTGACCTCAAGAAAAGCAATTGGGAGTTTCTCATTTAAAATATGAAAAATTATATATATATATATATATATATACACATACACACACACCTTGAAGAGCCGGGTATGTCATTACTGACCCTTTGTTTACTGTCTCATTATTTGCAACTAAATAATTAAAAATGGAAAATAAGGAGCTTTACCCTTTGTTGGTATAAATGTTCAAGGTTAACAAAAAGAACTCAGTGTTCTTTATTATATTTGGAGTTTGCTCTAAACTCTGGATTCTCTAACAAATCAAAAATCAGAAATGTTCTTAAAGCTTCGTTCTTTACAAAATGATTGTTTCTAACTATTTAAACTACTGCATCCTGTCACTGCCAAGATTATCAATGTATAAATACATTTTGTACACTATGTTTGAAAACAATAAATTTCCCTTCCGATATTTACTCTTAGGCCATTGCATTAGTTCTCTGTGGTAATAAATTATGACAAAATTGGTGGCTTAAAACAACACAAATTTAGTCTCTCCTTGCCTGTTCCGGCTTCTGGCAGCTCCAAGCATTCTTTGTTTGGCCTAAGGCTACAGCACAGTACTTTCTCCTCTTCCGTGTATCCACCTGTCTTCTCCTTGTATCTGCCTCTGTCTTCTCTGTGTATCTGTCTCAAAACTCTTTCTTGCTCTCTCTTTTAAGAATATATGTGATGTTGGGCCCAGCAGTTAGCGTAATGGCTATGTTGCTGGACTCCCACGTAGTCAACCGCGGTTCGATTCCCGGACCTGGTGGCTTAAACTCACACCGGGCGCATGTGCGGGCGTGCCCAAGATCCTGAAACGAGAATGGAGGAGAAGGGATTGCAGCATGGCCATGCCCCCTGGGGGGAGGGGGGTGATTTCTTGCTTTCTGTCTTTCTGGCGAGCGCATGCACCCTATAGCAAAAACCTCTCCAAAATAAAAGAATAGAATATATGTGATTGCACTCAGAGCTCACCAAGGTAATATAGAATAAATGTTTTCACTCAATAATCTTAACTTTATCACATCTTTTACCATATAAGGTAATACAGTCACAGGTTCCAGGAATTTGATGGGTATCTTCACTGCTATTTTTCAGTCTATCACATCATCTGTCTGGGATTATTTCCCATACTTTTCTGCCACCTCTGAGATTTCTCTCCTTCTGATTCCCACTGCTCCTGCCGCCTTCGTCCTTTCCCTAGTACCTCTGATTATTCCCCTTCAGTGGTTCTTTTCCTCGTCACGGGATCATGCTCTATTGTTCTGCAAAGGCTAACACAACCGAGTGCCACAAACTACATGGTTGAAGCATCAGAAATTCATGGTTTTAAGATAGATGTTGTCAGACTTGGTTTCCCCTGAGGCTTCTCTCCTTGTCTCACAGATGGCACTCTTCTCGTGTCTTCACATGGATTTCCCTCTGCAGTTATTTGGGTCCCAATCTTATCTCCTCTTTTTATAGAAACATTAGGCATGTTGGATTATGGCCCACTCCGATGATAATCATTTTAATTTCATTACCTCCTTGATAATTCTTCCTCCAAATAGTCACATCCTGAGCTACTGAGGATTAGGCTTCAATGCATAAATTATAGAAAGGCAGAAATTAATTCATAATACATACCATGCTTTCTCATTCTGGGATGGGGAGAACACTTTCATTTAAAGAAATATACCTTCAAAGCCAGCAGATGGTCTAATGGTTAGGTCTCTGGACTCTCACATGGCCAACCTGTTAGTCTCCACCTGGTTGCTGAAAATCATGCTGGGTGTGTGTGCATGTGTGCCCAAAATCCTAGGAGGAGAATGGAGAAGGGATTGCTGTTTGGCCACACACCCGGGGGGTGGATTTCTTACCTTCCCTCTCACTGTCTCTATCTCTGTCTATTTCTCTCTCTCTGGCAAGTGCAGGAGCCCAAAGGCAATAAAAAAAGAAAAGAAAAAAGAAAGCCACACTCTAAAAAAAGAAAAAAAATTACAACTTCAACTATTGGCTGTATTATCAGCTTCCCATCGAATCCCCTGATTCCCTGTACTTCTCTACATTTCTTAGCTCTCTTGCTATAAGGTAGAGCCTTGAGACTAATTTTGAATCGGCAATATTACATTACTCATGAACCAGTAGAAGCTTGTACTATAAAAATTTGGATATAAAAAAGGTCATTTAATTTTAGAATCACAATGTTGTAATACTGGCAGCAAACAGATTACACTTTTCACAAAAATAGCAACTTATATTTTATTTTCAGCTGCATTTTGTTTTTAGGCCCTCAGCTTTCCCCAATGGTGGCTATAAGAAGCAGCTTTACATAGTTAATCATGACACTTCAGGGAAATTGAGCACATCTCCAAAAATCTTTGTTTCCCCCGAGAACCCCTCTTAATTTATTGATCAATGATAATCTCCTAATTGATATATTTGTTGGTTTTTATTTTTATTTTTTTGCCTGAAATCATCATGGAATTGCAAGTTTTGCAATGATAAAGTAACTTCAATGAAAGTAACAATGGAGTCTATCTTAACTACTCTCATATCTCCTATGCTTAGAACAGGTGCTCTCTTACTGATTAAATAAATGAATGAGCCAACTTCATAGGGTTATATGGCCCGAATATCTACATGGTTATTTTTTTCCTAATCTTGATGTTCTTTCCTTACTTGTGTCTCTGCACATAATTGTTTTCTATTTGTCTTCATAGAATAATTAGCTCTATAGCAATCATTTGGGGATGTATTTAATAATTTAGAGATACTAAATTATGGAGGGATGTTTATTAAAGTTTTGAAAATATCTTTATTAAACATTTTATTTAATAAGTTATCTCAGTTGATATACAATTATGCATCACTTAATGGCAGGGATATATTCTGAGAGTGCATCATTCAGTGATTTACTGATGGTGCAAACGTCATAGAGCATATCTGCACAAGCCCATGTGGTATAACCTACTACACACCTATGGTGTATGATATACTTTTACAGGACTACGACATGGGCTGTAGTTGACCAAGATGTCATTATGAAGCACGTGACTGTATATTCTTACTATACTTTTTGAATGTTGCAAAGCAACAGACAGTTCTAGGTAGAGACTGTTAGCGTTCACCTAACATCAAGTCAGTAGTCACCACAAATAGGTTAAAGCAGCAGTTCTCAATGTGTCAGACAAGAATTTCTCCTCAAAATCTTTCAGGTCAAAACTATTTCCAAAATATTACTAAGATGAACTAGACAGTGGCAGAGAGGTAAAATAAGACACAGTGAGACAATCCCACAAGGGAAGGTTTCTGGTTCAAGTTTGGAAATCTCCCAGAGTATACCAGGCACACACTTGCCTGTGGTACGGTTCTGGCTGGAGTCAGGGGCAGATCATAGAATCGAAACCCTGTTAGGAGGACCAGGAGATGGCAGAATGGTTATGTAACTGGATTACATGGTTTGAGTCCCGGACCCAGCAGCTTACAACACTCTGAGCATGTGTGCCTGCATCCCAAAATCCTGAGAGGAAAATGGAGAAGGGATTGCATCATGGCCATACCTGCTAAGGGGTGATTTCTCACTTTCTGTCTTCTGTCTCTTTCTATCTCTCTGGCAAGTACACAAGCCTTATGACAAAAATCTCTCTTAAAAAATAAAAACCTATTGGGGGTGCTATTTCTTTCTCTATCTCTATTTTCCTCTGTCATCTTCCTCAAGGAAGAAATAAAAATTAAGTAAAATTAAATAAATAATTTCATTTTAAAAAGGAGCATCTTCCTCTGTGACATAGGAAAGAAAAAACAAACACTTAACCTTTCACTACTCCACTGGATCTCTAATCACAGAGAACATTCATGACATCACAATTAGGGACAATTCAACAGAATGAAAAACTCTGCGGGATGACATTCATGATTTCACAGTCAGGCACAACTCAATAGAGTAAAAAGACTCTGAGGGATGGCTATCCCAACAGACAATCTCTGTATCGTGGACACAGTTGCAAAGCATACTTCCTTTTTTGGAGTTTATTTACTCCAAGTCTATGCCAGAATTATCTTCTCTCAATTCCTGGTTCCTGAGATGTTAGGATCTCTCTGTCTAATTTTAATGGAATGATTTCTCATTCAGAGAGATTCTTGACATACTCTATCAGTAACCCTTATATTTCTAATGTCACTTCTCAGATAACTTTTTACATGAGGCTATTTCTCAGAGGAATGGCCTTGCTTTGGAATGGCAAACATATTTCATAGTAAGTGCCAACTCTGATATATGGCTAGTGCGCGGCTGGAACATTGTTTGAGAAGGATTCTGAAGCTGTTTCCTGGCTTAGCAAGACAAATGCTATAGTTGATGAGTGGTCTACCCCACTAAAAGGAAGTATGTTAGCTTATGTGTCATGTATTTGCTGACCCTGTAAAATCAATTGGAATTACTATGGTCAAACAGATACGGAGCAATATAATAAATGTCTAATCCATACAAAAACTTCATAGTAGTACAACTACTATGATATATAGTATCAGCAATAATATTTCCCTCATAAACAACCAATCTGCTTAAAATATAAACACACATTTACAGCACAAAGAAACCAAAAATTACATGAGAATGTAAGAATTGCCTTACACATAGTCTATGTATCTACATATCTAAAGACAGGTTTACCTTTCACGTGAAATAGGATATATCTCAACTGTTTATGATTTTGTCACTTTTAAAAGCTTGGTCTAGAGTCAGCAGGTGATGTGGCAATTAAGGCACTGGACTCCAACATGGTCAACCATAGTTCAAGTCCCGAACCTGGAGGCTTGCTTTCTCACTTTCTCCCTCTCTCTCTGTTTCTATGTGGTCAAATTAAAAATAAATAAATAAATACAATTAAATAAATAATTCTAAATAAGTAAAAGTTTGACAAAAACTTTCTTTGGGAAATAATTTTCTCAGAATGGAATCCAAGAAGGTGAATTTTTAGGGATGCCAACTGTGGCTCTTGACAACTTCCAGATGTTGTCACTGCTGCTGTTATAATGTGACATCTGTTACAAGTACTTGATTTTTTTTGCAACATATCATCTGTGTTAGTGTAATTAATAATTAACACATGGAGAAAGAGAAGAAGGTGGAGAGAGGGGAAGAGGAGAAGACATGGAGAAAGAAGGGGCAAAAAATGAGGACACAAGTTGCTCCCAGAGATCTGATCCAGTCTGGGTTTTTTCCTCTCTTCTCAGAAAGCACAGGGAGCAAAGAAATAAGCATATTTCTTTGGAAGGGGTTCCTATGGCTATTAGCTCTACAGCAAAGCACCATTGCCTTAGCAGTGATACAAGCTGGCAATATATTTCTTTAAATCATATTTTGTTGATGAAATAGAAGAATTTTCAGCTCCTCTGAGAATGGGACCCAAGCACTGACAAGAACGCTAACTCGTTCCTTGGTGAATTTGCCTTTTTGTCATTTTGCCTGAGAGTTTTACTGTAGAGAAGTAAGACAGGAAAGTCAGGGATGCCTGGAGCTAATAAATCTGGCTCCAAGTACAGCATTGTGAAAGAATTGGAGAGGAAAAAAAAAACAGAAGCAGAAAAGACTAATATAGAATTTGTTCCCTTGGAAACAAAAGAATACTTAGTGCTCTTGAGAAAAAAATATATTTGCTGCACAATTTTCATAAAAGTGTGCTCTAAAATGAAATTCTGATATTATGATCATAAATAACCACTAGTGAGGAATAAGTGGGGGCAGCGGCATAGAGAGAATTTTATATTTTAAAAAGTATTTACATGCATTTAACTCTATAGGTTAGACAATGAAGATTATGCACAAATGATAAAATTATGTGACCCAGAAGTGGTGCTACTTATTGCTTTATTAATGAAGATTGATGACCACACTGAGCAGTTTGGTTGGTACCCGCCCCCAACAAAACTTAAAAATATCAAAAGGAACTTTTGAACCTTGTTTAGAAGGAAGAAGAAGAAAAGTATAGGAAAGCAGAAAACATTTTAAAACAAATTATTAAGTGGAGGATTTTGCAGGATTTAAATTAAGAAAAAGTGACTGTTAGGAACCAGCATAAGTTCCTTAATAATAAGTATTAGAAAATTTGCTCCTTGTAAGAAAAATAAACTTGAATGACTTAATTCTTTTTTTTTTTTTTTTGGAGGTTTTTACCTTATGACATGCATACTTGCTGGAGAGAGAGAAAGAGACAGAGATAGTGAGAGGGAAAGTGAGAAACCACCCCCGGGGGTATGGCTATGCCACAATCCCTTCTCCTCTATTCTCCTCCTGGGATCTTGGGCATATACATACAAATGTGTGGCATGATTTTTCAAGCCACCAGTTCTAGTGTTCAAACCAGTGTTGGCCATGTGGGAATCCAGTGAGGTAACTACTTCGCTACCTGCTGGCTCTTTGAATGACTTAATTCTATAAACAAGGTGTCATTCTGTGATCTTCCCCATGAACAAAAGAAGACATGCATTTAAGATTCCCTTCTATAAAATCTTAATAAATGACTCAGACTATTAGATGTCCTCTACTTCTAAAATATTTTAAATCTAAGGTTCCAACAAATCAGGGTCACTGGCTAATCACAGGAATATGTCCTCGATTCTGTCAATCAATCATATCATTAAATTGATTAAAGGCATAATTATGAGTCAGGTGCCGGTGCAGTGGTACTGCATCTGGACCCACATAAGAAGATGTTAGATTCATGTCACAGGACCTCCGTGTGTTCACCACGTGCATGAGTGTGTGGTAGATTGCCTGTCAGGATGTGTCTGTCTCCCCTCACCCTCTCTCTCTAAATGATGAAATAGATAGGTACATTTTTAAAAAACACATAGTAATGTTTATCAAATTTATAGATGACAGGGCCAGACAGTGGCAAATTAGGTGCTCTTCAAGGAAGTCCCACATGGCAAAGATTCCAGTTCAAATCCAGAGACCTCCCTCAGAACACTTGTCACATACATGCCCATGCCCTGGGACTACCTGAAGGCTGGGGGTGGACCACAGTGTCAGGATATATAATTATATATAAAATATATAACGTGTATTACATATAATATAGATAGATAGATAGATAGATAGATATAGATAAAGCATAAAGATTGCCACACACTAGACCTCAAAAACTATTTGTTGAAAGAAAGAAAGAATGAGTAAATAAATGGGTTAAAACTAACAAAGTGAAATTTATCAAATACAATTAATTTATTCAGGTACAATATAGACTGAACATGATTTGATAGCAAACTAGATAAATACCATCCAGATACAGTTCATCACCAGCTCAACTTAAGCCACAAGTCCAATTAACATAGATAAAATAGCTAGAGAAATTGACCTACACATCATATGCCTAGAGCAGATGATGTGTAAAATACTGAATTCCTTCTGCGCATCATTATCTAAATTGACCTTGGTAAACTAGAGTTTAACAACTCTATCCTGTCCAAGTATCCAGGATATTAAGAAGTGAGAAATCTTGTCAGGAGATATAATTGAAGCATCTGGGATATTTAACAGGGAAAAAGAAAAGAAAACAGAAAAAACAAATATGCTGCAAACATTTGAAGGGCTGTCATAGCAAAGATAGAGTCAGACATTCAGTGTACCCCCCAAAGAAGGCATATGGAATCTCACTTTAGTACAAGGAATTAAATCTGTCCAAAAATGAATTAGTCTACATCCAAAAAGAGGGCACACTTTATCACTCTAAAGGCTCAAGAAAAACCTAAATAATCTTTCAGGAGCTTTGCAGATAAATTATTCCTGTTTTAGGTAGAACATTGGCATAGATGATTTAAAGAGCCTTTCTTGGCCTAATATTCTATGATTCTGAAATTCTTATTCCTGAGGGTCTTGCCACTTCCCTCTTCAGCACTATTAAAGTCTGTATTTTTCTTGACTTATATTTTTTCAACTTAATACCTGATCAGGTCTACCTGTTCTATTGCACCTCCCTTTATTCTTATTTGATCATGAGATAGTTCTGCTGTGAAGATTAATTTTCTGTGTCAGTTTCACTGGACTAAAAGATGCCCAGATAACTGGTGAAACATTACCTCTAGATGTGTCCATGAGACTGTTTTCAGAAGATAGCAGCATTTGAATCAGTAAAGAAGCAAAGAAGATGGCCTCACCAATGCAAGAAAGCATCATTCAGTGTCTTGTGGGTCTAAGTGGAATAAAAAAGTAGAGCAAGTGTGAATTAGCTTTTGACTTGGTTGGGACATCTAACTTTTGCCCTTGGACATCAAGCCTTCTATTTTCAGGACTGGGTCTTAAACTGTCAGATCTCTGATCCCTGGTTCTCAGGCCTAATGAATTACACCACCACACCACCAGCTACATATATATGTATATGTATATGTATATGTATATGTGTGTGTGTGTGTGTGTGTGTGTGTGTGTGTGTGTCTGGAGAGAGAGAGAGAGAGAGAGGCATATGGAAGCTACAGGGAAACAGATCTTACTTTAGTACAAGAAAGGAATTTCTAACAATTAAATCTGTCCAAAAATTATTTAGTTTACCTTGTAAAAAAAAAAGGGAGGGGCACACTCTATCACTCTACATGCTCATATATATATATACCCAAAATCCCAAGAGGAGACTGGAGACTGGAAGAGAAGCCATTGCAGTATGACCATCCACCCTGGAGGGCGGGTGGGTGATTTCTTGGTTTCTGTTTCTCTGTCCCTGTCTTTCCAGTGAGTACAAGCACCCTATAGCAAAAATCTCACAAAAGAAAATAATAATAATAACTGAAGAAACAGTTATTGTATGGGGTTTTTAAGTGGAGGGAGCTGATTTAAGTTACATGATTTAAGAGACTAAACAAAGAAAATTTCTTATGAAAGACATTTATACATATTGAGAGAGACAGAGATAGGAGTGTGTGTGTATGAGTATGTGTATTTCCTTATACTGGTACAATATGACTTCTATTGCAACCATGACAGGAGAAATGTCACAACTTTTTAGTTCTGAAAAGTCACAACCTCTTTGCTGTAATAATCAATGGCTTTGTACTTATTTTCAGTCTTCTTGACTCTCTAGCGGCATTTTTTAAATTTTATTCATGATAGAGTGTGTAGGCATATGTGAAAGGGAGGAAGAGAGAGAGAGTGGAGGGGAGAGAGAGAAGCAACATCAACAGAGTCTCATCATGCTGCAATCCACTTTCACCAGCTCGCCAGCCAATCCGTATCTTGGGGATCTGTCTATACACTTGACTTGTTTCAGGTCAACCAGGCATGAGATCCAAACCCATGGTCAGCCATGTGGCTTCCAGCACTGCAGTTTAGTATGCTACCAACTGTGCCACGAAGGCCATGCCTATAGAGATAGTAACTATTCTTTCCACTCTCTTATTTTTAAATTATTTTCATCTTCTTCTATTGTCTTTTTTCTCTCCTTCCACATGTGTCATGTTTTCCTAAGGTACTGATGTTTTCTATGTATAGATTTTTATTTCATTTTTGATGGTAGGATTAGAAAAAAATTTAAGTCCTTACTCATGATAGAATAATGTCATGAATATAATTAACTCTATGTCTTTGTGACTTCTCTATATGACAAGTAGAGCATACTGGTTTGTTTGACTATATCCATTTGCAAGTGTTTGGTTTTATTTTCCTAGTTGAGATGAGGAAGTACTTCAACTTTGCCATCTTATATTCCTAATAGACAAGGAGAAAATATTTCCAATTTTATTTTTTAAGAAGTTTACCTTGGAGGAACTTTACAAAATCACATTTGATACACCAGTGAAACCATCAATCCACATTGCAAATGTTAGAATATTTTATTACCCTTCACATTTAAAAGTGAATCTAAAGATTGTATCACAAATCATGCACATAGTATAGCTGAAGACATTGGCAGTCCTTCCCCAATCACCTACATATCAAAATTTAACTTAAGTTTGTAGACACAACCACAGCTGTTAAAAATTTTTATAGCAAATGGAAGTTCTATTTCCCAAGTTTATTCAATGGTTTACCTCAAAGGACTCTCCCATCTCTTATTAAATAGCCACTTAAGGTTTTTACCATTAATCTAGCTATACACTATAATGCATAAGGTCCGCTGCTTTATATCAGATGTTGCCCAACACTGAAATATCTCTCACTCAAATACTTATTCCCTATTCAAAATAACAAAAGGAAAAGTTGAGGTATGTGGTTGTTAGGTGGAGAGAGTTGATTTAAGTTACAAGTTCAAAGAGCTTAAACAAATACACTTTCTTATGAAAAGTCTAGACAAGAGCTATGCAATAAAATTTTCTGCAAAGATAAAAATATTTTCTATCTATTCCATATAATAGCCAAATGTGACTACTGAGCACTTGAAATAGGGCTAGCGCAACTGAACGATTCAAGTTTTCATTTTATTTAATTTTAGTTTGCTTACATTTAAATACCATCATATGGTTAGTGACTATTATATTGGACTGTCTAGTTTCTAGAAAATGTAAGTATGAATTATTCCCATGGATTCCTTTTTTTAGGAATAAGTGTAAATAGCTAAGTGCCAGTTGTCATGCTGCATGCTGAGGGGCTTTTGAAAGCTCCTTTAGAAACGCACAGATCACTGAGAGATGCCATATGTAAAAAAAAAAAAATCACAATGAAACTTTACTTGTACTTAGAGACATGTGATAAATTGCAGGGACTCAGCATATAGAAAACTTGTAGGAGTTATAAATGTTTCATTGAAGAATTTTATTTAAGCTAAGACACTATGGAAGACTAAGTACAAAATAAGATAGGGGGTTAGGGGAATGAGGAAATAGACAGGCATTGCAGAAAAAGACATGGTGTCCTGAAAGTGTTTGGTGTGTCTAGGACACAGTAAGCTATCATACATATAGTGTGTGGCTAGGTTCTAGGCCGATTGTGAGAGTCTTATATGATAAGCAGGAAGTTTGGGTGTCAAGTGGTCACATGGTACCATACACATCAGCATTCTGTAATCTGCTTCTCAGATTCAACCAACTATGGATCAAAAATATTCCATTATTGCTGAGGTGTTAATATTCTCCGTAAGAGAAATAAGGCTAGAGAAAGCATGAAAAGAATTCCGAAGTCGTTGTAACATCCAAATTTATTCACTCTGCGCAAAAAAAAAAAAAAAATAGTAATACAAAGGAATTCCTTCAGTAGTGAGTCCTACGTCTCCCAAAATGTACATCGTATAGGTTCCTGTCAACACTAACATGATTCCCTAGGCAAAGAAGTTCAAAGTTAAAAAGTTCAAAGTTAAAAACAGCTAGAGAAAGGACAGGGGTGCCAACCGTACTCAGCACCAAGACGTCTCCTTCCTGTTCTCTCTTCAAAACACAGGAAATACAATAAAAAGAGAAGAGAGTAATTTGATGGTCGCTCCACAGAAACGATAGGATTAATTCAAACAAAAGCCTGAAATGACACTTTACTAATTCGTCCCCTTTCCCTAGCACCCGCCTGCAGCGCCC
>NW_006159990.1:1282184-1373493 GCF_000334495.1 Tupaia belangeri chinensis | reverse complement strand
GGCGCGTACGGTCTTTGCGTCGGGGGCGGGTCTCTTGTCTCTCCGCACGGCCCGTTCTCCCTGGCCTGTTTTCCCGGCGCCTTTGGGCTGACGTGTCCGCAGTTCCTCAGCATCTTGGCGAGTCCGGCAGTGATGGCGGACGCCTGGGAAGAGATCAGGCGGTTGGCGGCTGACTTCCAGCGGGCGCAGTTCGCCGAGGCCACACAGAGGTGCCTGACCCTCCCTTTCCATTGTGCAGCCCAGATTAGGCCCGGGGCGCGCACGGCTAGCTCAGTACCTTAGGTCCCTGGCCCCAGTACCTGCGCAGCCCCTGTCACCGTTCCTGCTTCCTCCTTTCGCCACGAGCTTGGATCGCAGTCTCGGCGGGGGGGCCGGCGGTGAAGTCCCAGGCCTCCCCGCCATCCCGGTTCCAGTCAAGTGCTGACAGACCCCTGCCCCACGAGGGTCGAACCTGGTCGACTTTGGCATATTTTTATTGAGTACCCCCTGACCATTCCTCCTCCACCTACCACCCGGTCACTGTGGATCGTTGGCTATTACACACTACCTGTCTTAAAATGAACTAGAAAAGAAAGATTAATACCTAAATACTGTAATTTGCAAGTAGTATGTTGACCCTTTACGGTTTGAGTACCATAACAGATCTAGGTCAGACTCAGGACCCCGTCTGTTACTTTTAAGGACTCCAGAGCACTGAAGTTTTCAAGTCCATCAACCTTTGAGGGATGTGTCTGGAACACTCTGCTTCTTAATATTACAGAACGTACATAATAAATTACTGTTTATTTCCTGCGATGTTTTATACTTTCCCTGCCCGAAGACCATAGTCTCTTGATGCTGCATTTTGTAGCACTGAGAGCTACCAAAAAAGAAAAAAAAAAAAAAAACTAGGGTACACTAAGTGTGAGGGTAACAGTAGTAGCTGTGATTTTACTAGGCCAGATTGCCCACCTGCCTGCAGACCAGATGTATGAGAAAGGAAACTGTGCATATAATTTCAAAGAAAATCCTGGATAAATTGGAAATTGAAGTGAAAGTAGGGCAAGATTTTCTGTTGCCTAAATTATGTCCTCAATTTTCTATTCCAATTTGAGGATTAGGTCTAGAAGACAGAACTTGAAATCTTTAATAGAATATGTATAAATTAAGTAAATGACTTAAGTGCATGTAAACCTGTTTACTCTCAAGAGAATTTTTCTAACTTACTGCATCAGTACTATTCTAATGAAAGATATGGATTATGTAATATTATATATTAATATTAGTGACTTTTTACCCAAACTTTCAAAAGCCCGTTTTCATACAGTGTGCTAGTTTTATTGACCATGAGTGTATCAAGTGCACTTTTGAAACGTTCTTCTTTCTGTCAGGCTGTCAGAGCGGAACTGTATTGAGATTGTGAATAAACTGATTGCTCAGAAACAGCTAGAAGTAGTTCACACACTTGATGGAAAAGAATATATTACTCCAGCCCAAATTAGTAAAGAAATGAAAGATGAGCTACATGTCCGGGGTGGTAAGTAATTCTCTATTTCTTTTTTTCTTCTGGATTTTTGGAAGGAAAAAAAAGCGCTTAAAATTATAAAATATTTGTTTGGAGGCTATAGGACACGTTTTCAATTGTTGTCTTAGCAACTGCCCTTAATATTTTTCCTAGATTCATGCAAACATGATCACATCATTTAAATGGATTCAGTATTTCAGTATTACCACTTTATAAAATAGTGCTTTTCTATTTTTTGAGTTATGTGTATTGTATTAGAATTGTCTTTGTCCACAACAGATTAATTTAATTGTATGGCATAGGGTGGAGGGGATACTTAGCTGCCTGTTATCAGGTGGTAACTGTGAAAGGCAAACAGATTTTTAAAAATTATATAAATTCTTGAACATCAAGGTTCTCTTACCGTGCTTTAAAAAAAAAAATCTGACTTATAAATATTATAAATTAGGTTATTTGATACAGTCTGGTGTTACAATCATCATATTGTATGAAATGTTACTACAAGCACAAAAAGGGGTGTTCTCTTTTATCTTTTTACAATTTGAACAAACTATTGAGGAACTTTGAACACTGGTTAAAATAGAGGTAACTACAACTATAAAATGACTCTTCATTAGATGTTGCCCAAATACAACCTTGGTGTTTGATTTTTCTCTTCTTCTGTAATACAAATAAAGTATGAGCTATAATTTTTTTTTAGAGAGAGATATTTTTGTTGTAGGGTGCATGTGCTTGCTGGACAGGCAGAGAGAGAGAAAATGAGAAATCACCACTAGTACGAATGGCCATGCTACAATCCCTTCTCCTCCATTCTCCCCTTAGGATTTTGGACATGCATGCACATGTGCCTGGCATGAGTTTTAAGCCACTGGGTCTGAGATTCAAACCCCTGTCAGCCAGGTGGGAGTCCAGCACTTTAACCACTACTGGCCCAGAGTTGTAATATTGAATACTTAACAATTTTTTTCTTTTTTTTTTTTATTCCGATAGAAGAAATTTACCTTTCAATTTCAAATAATTGAAAAATGTTCCTTTTAATTTAGTTGTCATTATCTGTTTGGTCACAGTAAATAAATTCTGAATTGCGGCAGAGATGAATATCCTTTATAGGTCCAGCCAACTTACATATCAGGTGATACTAATAAGTGGTTTGCTGTGATAAAAATAAGTTTAAAGATAAATTATTGCCTATGGCTTCAGTCATGAAGTCTTATTCAGTTTGGTTTGTATTTGAAGACATTAATCTAGCTCCACTAGGTATTTTGCAGAAGGATTTCAACTGTTTGAAACTTAAAGTTGTTAGAATGGATAGCTTTTGGTTTGTACTTACATGTAATTTAAAATAAATCAATATTTTTTCTTTAAAGGTCGAGTAAACATTGTTGATCTACAACAGGTAATTTTAAATTTATAATATTTTTGCTTTGATTTAAAAAACTTTGTTGATACTATGAATTAATCAGTGACTTAAAAAGTATTTACTAATATTGGTTTTATATTTTTCTCAGTGACTTGCTTTCCTTTTATTCTTTGTTAAGTAGACTTAATTATCTTACATAATTGCAGAGTTTATGTTATTTTGAGAGAAAAAACATGCTTTTCAGAAAGCAGAAATAATAGATAAATATTTTAATGATAGAAGATATCTAAAAAATATAACTGTGCATGTCATTGCCATGGGACACTATAAATAAGAATCTGGTAAATCTTGTGATAATTGGTATTTATTGTATGAAAATTGATTTTACTGCTTAACAAACTTTACTAGCAAAATGAAATTGTGATTTTTTTTTTTTAGGATTAGAAATAAGTAATAATAAGCCTTTAATTTTTTAGTTAAGGATATGTCAAACGACTAAAAAATTTATCTAAGAATAGATAACTTCTTACCTACAAGAGGACTTCAAAAAGTTTATGGAGGGACCAGCAGATGTTGTAATGGTTATATCGCTGGACTTCTACATAGCTAGCCACGGTTCGAGTCCTGTATTCAGCAGCTGGAAATTTACACAGGATATGTGTGCATGCATGCCCAAAATCTCGAGAGGAGAATGGAGGAGAAGGGATTGTGTAGTGGCCATCCCCTGGGGAGGGGTGGAGGTGGTGGTGATTTCTTACTTTCTCTCTGTCTCTCCGGCGAGTACACACGCCCTATAGCAGTCTCTTCTCTTTAAATAAATAAATAAATAAATTCATGGAATTACACTGCAAGTTGATTTTGGTGCAAAAATTTGAAATCCATTCATTGTGTTGTCATAATATGCCATTTCAGGAACTTTTTGAAGACACATGTAAGTTAAAGTATAGTTTTAAATGTATAATTTCAAACTTAAAAAAATAATACAAACTTAACACTAGGAGAATTTGTGTTTATTTTCCAGGTAATTAATGTTGACCTGACTCATATTGAAAATAGAATTGGTGACATTATTAAATCAGAAAAGCATGTTCAGCTAGTGTTGGGACAACTGATAGATGAGTAAGTACAATTTTAGGAGTTCTTTGTTGCCTACATTCCTTCCTTCCTTGTAAATATTTAAATTTAGTCCTGTTATGGCCAATTAGACATTTTGTTTAGGGTTTTTATAGTGCTGATTTTCATCCTCAGGATCATTCTACTTAACCTGTAAGTGCTTAATTAGGTGGAGTACTCAGAAATAGTATTTTTTTTCCTGTTTTCTAAAAAGTGATACAAAATACCACTTTTGTAATCTTTCCTATATAATCTTAGCTCTGAAAGCAGATTTGTTCCAAACATTTTAATGAAAAATTACTGTGAAATTTCCATCCTTAAAAAATTTCCAACATTTGCCATTTGATTAATCTTATATTAAGTTACACTGATGAGAAAAAAATAATTGTTAGAATATGAATAATGCAAATCACAGGACTTTCAGATCAAGTCCCTATCATCATGACTTAGAATACAAAAGATTAGTCTCAGGACCAGCAGATGGCATAATGGTTATGTTGCTGAACTCCCACATAGTTGACCATGGTTTGAGTTCTAGACCTAGTGGCTTAAACTTCACTCCTATCGCACGTGCATCCATGCCCAAAATCCCAAGAGGAAAATGGAGAAGGAATTGTGGTGTGGCCATCTCCCTGGAGGGTGATTTCTTGCTTTATGTCTGTCTTTCTAGCTAGCACATGTGCCTACAGTAAAATTTCTTTTAAAGGGGGAAAAAAAAAAGAGATCAGCCTTTGAGCACATGTGGTAGCAGGAAAATCTTTTCTTTGCCCTTTGAACATTCTCACTCACACTTTCTTCATCTCATCCTTACCACCGCTGTTTTCTCTCCTCAATTCCCAGGTCCTCTTGCAATATCAGAAAAGACTCTTATCAAGAAACCCACACCACTTTGTACATATGTAACATCATTCTACTTTTATTCTAATTAAGAGTTCCAGACGAAGTTTTTCTGTAGGCATAGGAATTTAATCTTTGCTGATGGCATTTCAAGTACTATAGTGAAGGGTTAAAGAAATATGACAATCTGACCATGTTTCGAAGGCATTGTGGATCCAGCTTCCCTAAGTACAAATATAGCCTAGGCTCTATCAGTCTCCTATTTCAATGCCTTTGTGCTTAAAAGACTAAATGAGTTTCTTTACCCAAACGTAGAATCAGTCTCATTAAAGAAAATTAACAGTATCTGTTTTCCTCAATTTCTACATCACTTGGGTTCCCTATTATATTATCATACCTAAGAACCATGTGCCTAATCAAGCATGTCTACAACAACTTTTTCCCTTCAGCTTCATGAGATTAAAGACATTTTTTAGCTTTCCAAGAAGGTTCCCAGAGTTTCAGAAGATTTGTTTCTATTATGGAAGCATGTATTCTGA
This sequence comes from Tupaia belangeri chinensis, assembly GCF_000334495.1. Classification (NCBI taxonomy): domain Eukaryota; kingdom Metazoa; phylum Chordata; class Mammalia; order Scandentia; family Tupaiidae; genus Tupaia; species Tupaia belangeri. Next base: position 1,368,140 of record NW_006159990.1, on the reverse strand, counting down.
TGATCAGGGATGTGTCATATAAACCATAGCCTCTGGACCCATTAGTATGGAATTCGAATGCTGAAAGGTATCCAAGGACATCCCAGCCCTCCTAGTGTGTCACATGCAAGACAGAGAAATATGTCCTCCTCACTCATGCTAAGAAACTAGTGTTCTGCAAACTCCTACATCAGAGACATCTAAGAATACAGCTCACAGTTATATTCATTTTCATGAAAAGTCTTCAAAATTTTGGGAAAAAAATACTATTTTCTGACTATGTTTCATTTCCATTTTTATTAATTGACATTACATAAATATATGCTTTATTTGAGTGGGGTCAGCAGGTGGCATGGTGGCTGGTTAAGACACTGGACTTCCACATGGCTGAGCTGTTCAAGTCCCAGACCTGGCAGCTTGAAAATCACGCCAGGTGTCTTTGCACGTATGCCCAAAAATCCCAAGAAGAAAATGGAGGAGCAAAGACATCTCCTTTGGGGGGTGATTTCTCACATTTCCTCTCTGGCAAGTATACATGCCCTATGGCAAAAAACAACAACAACAAAAAGAATTGTGTTTACCTGCATATACCCTATTCATTACTTTTAGGGCATACTTTATTTCAGCAGAAATTAAACATGAAAGATAGAGAAAACAGACAAAAGCCATTATTCCTAATTGCTTTTTTTGTTGATGGCAGTCTTTTTTTTTTTCTGATTAGGAACTATTTGGATCGGTTAGCAGAAGAAGTAAATGACAAATTGCAAGAAAGTGGTCAGGTAACCATTTCCGAATTGTGTAAAACCTATGATCTTCCTGGAAACTTTCTGACACAGGTATGTTTTTCCTTAATAGTATGATGTGTCTTTTTAATAAATAATTTAAATAAATATAATGGAGGGGGAGAACTAGACTGTCCTACCTTCAATTGATTCTTGGCAGATGTCTGACTTGATAAATGTTATAGCAGTTAACATGTGGGGGTACTTCCTATACATTTATGACTTGAAGGAGACTATTCAAAAATGATTATAATCTTCCTGAACTAAGAGATACCGTAAAACAATAGACTAAATTCTAGGGCTGTCTTGACAGTGCCTTAAGTGCACAGATTTATCTCATGCTTCTGATATCAGCTGTACAAAAACCAAGATATCTACAGTTCTGAAGGCCCAGGTATATTTTAAGAAGTAACTAATGAAGTTAATCATTTAGAGGGGAAGGTCAGGGATACAACTAAACATCTTGTAATGCACAGGACAGCCTCTTCAGCACAGACTTTTTGTAGACTAAAATGTCATTTATGCCAGCATCTTTTGATGACACTTTTTTCCCTCTAAACCATTGGAGGAAAGAAGATGAGAAGAAGAGCCAAGAAATCTCACATAGTGTCATAACTTTGTGTGCATGTGTTAATATTCAAATCAGATATCTTGATTTACAATTTAATATGTTACCTGAAAATATAGGCTGTTTCTTTCCTTTTTTTTTTTTAAGCCCTTTTATATCGTAGAATCATAGAATTTTCTTTAGTACAATGGAAAGTACACAGACTTAGATCTTAGAGTTAGATCTTGGAGTCGAATCCTTTCTATTATATCCATTATTTATTTGACATTAACAAAATTATCTGTTTTGTGATTCAAGTTACATTATCTGTAAAATAGGAATAACTATGTCTTTTTCATATGCTTCAGTGAGGTATATCTAGTGAAATATTTGAACAATGCAGGCACTCATTAAATGGTAGTTATATTTAGTATTTACTGAAAGGTAAAGCCAGATCTTTTCTTAGATATAGTCACTTAGGAAATCCAATTTATAAAACTTACCAAACCATAGTTGCATGAGATTAATTTATAACAAACACAAATTTATGCATAGTGAGCTTCTCTGATTGCATTTAAAATACCATACAGAGTCTAGATCTTTTTCATGTAGCATTTCAGGAGCCTAAGTTCTGTTTTCCATGAGTAAATACAGCTAAATCAAAGAAGGTTTAAAAGAAAACATAGTTTCAAAACTCTATTAAAAGCTGTCAGGCCTTTATCAAAATGCTTTCTTGGGACCAGCAAGTAGTGTAATGGCTGTGTCTCTGGACTCCATGTGGTCGACTGTAGTATGAGTCCCGGACCTGGTGGCTTAAACTCACACCTGGCACGTTTGTGTGCGTGCCCAAAGTCCCGAGAGGAGAATGGAGGAGAAGGGATTGCAGCATGGCCATCCTCCCTGGGGGGAGTGATTTCTCGCTTTCTGTCTGTCTATCTCTGTCCTTCTGGCAAGCACACATGCCCTATAGCAAAAACCTCTCAAAAAAAAAAAAAAAAAGCTTTCTTATGAAACTACTTCTTAATATATTTTAGAAATATATACAGCTTCTTTATATTTTTAAGTTCTGATTTTTCTATAACAAGCAGTATTCTAAAAGCTTATTAAGTTATTTGAAAACCATTGTTCTATAACATAAAAGTATCAGCCAAGCTGACTTGAGTAGGTTTAACTTATTTGGGGATGTGAACTATGGTTAGACTTATATCACCTGTAACTTATCTTTGTCATGTACCTGTGTAGAAATGCTCTCTTGAATTTGAAAGCATGTTACCAAGAAACTAGATTGTCCATCTAGGTCCTCTGAACCAAAACAACTTGTTAACATGTGAGTCAGAGAGGATACCTTTTGAGAACTTACGTTTCTCTAGGTTTGCATTTATTCCTCTCTGTTAGTGTTAAAAGCTCTAGATAAGGTCATCTCCAAAACCCATGTATGTATCTTGGCTGTCTGTACGTTGGAAACTGCCTGTATCTATTGGGTCATAAGAAAAGTCACGACGTATTTTTACTATGCAAAAAATGTGTCGTGACTTTTCTGATGACCCAGAAGAAAATTGGTTTATCAATCATCTTTATTTTATATTAGAAGTAGACTTTATTAGTGAGGGCAAATATGATAGCTCTTTTAACATTTCCCAAATTCGACTTGTTTCTTGGCTCTGCTATGAGATAGTTTCCTGAATCTTCATTTTAGTTCATATTGCTTGTAATTTTTTCTAGTTGAAATTTCTCAGTCATATGATTGAGGAAATATTGGCAAGCAGCATGAATTGAATATGACTATACAAATGAGTTTGTATAATTCTTTCAGATTAATAAAAATGTACATCTTTATCCTCAGGCACTAACTCAGCGACTTGGTAGAATTATCAATGGACATCTCGATCTTGATAACAGAGGAGTAATTTTTACTGAAGCTTTTGTAGCTCGACATAAAGCACGTATCCGTGGACTATTCAGTGCAATTACACGGTAGGTATATTATAGAAGTGTACATATATTTTAAAATAATTATTTATTTAACCTTTTTTATTCATTTATTTATTTTAATTTGACCAGAGGCAGAGACAGATAGAGAGAGAGGGAAAGTAAGAAAGCAAGCCACCAGGTCTGGGACTGAAACCATGGTCAGCCATGTGAGAATGTCCAGTGCCTTAACCACTGCACCAACTGCTGGTACCAAAAGTGTATTTATTGGTATATGTTATTTTGAACATGGTTTGCATTTTTTCCTTAGCAAGTGACTCTTTTTTGTTTTAAATAAAATCTCATTCAGGACCCCAGTTTACCAAACAGAAAGAAAGAGGAACTTCTATGAAGTGGTAGTGGGGATTCCAGAGTTCTATAGTTCTGTATTTTTAATTCATATCTCCCTCCTTTCCTTACCTTCTATTCTCATGATTCCAGATGCACCTCTGCAGAATGCAGTTTAAAAACTTTTGCCCAGATTAGGATATTAATTTAAGTCACTCCAGACTCATGGAATGAGCAGAAGAATTTGGGTCAAAGCTTTATCCTGGTAAACATATGACCTTGAGCAAAGACTTCTTTGGGCCTCAGAGGGGCTAGATGTTTAGGACTCCTACCAATTATCACTTTACACTCAAAAAAAGGGCATTCTCCTGTATAACTATAATACAGTCATCAGTCTTTCAAAATCACTAACTTTTCTAAAATAATTTCTAGAATGTTTAGATCTGTGTGAAACTCAGGTATAGAATTCAGAAAACCTACATCTTAATTATCTCCTCTTGCATATATATGTCTTTTGCCTCATTACAGTGACTGTGTGTCCCACCAGCATTTAAATATGTCCAAATTTCACCCATTTTGAAATGAGCCTCTGTGAACCCATATTTCACTCCATCTACCATCTTGTTCATATTTTCCTTAAAGCGGACCTTCTCAAGAGTTGCTGTCTATGTGCAGTTTCAGTTTTCTTACCTTCTGTCACTTCTCACCCTATGCATCTGGCTTCTACAACTATCAAAACAATGATGTGCATAGCATTAAATCTAACAGATATTTTCTCTCCTTATTTTACTTGATTTAGCAACAGCATTTAATTTGTTACATCTTCCTTCTTGAAATGTTTTTTTTTTTTTTTTTTCACTTTACAGGTTTCATCTTTTCTCTTTTGTCTGTAACTTCTAAGTCACTTTTTCTGGCTCTTCCTCTTTTTTTCTTTTAGGTTTTTGCCATAAGGTACATGTGCTTGCCAGAGAGAGACAGAGAAAGGGAAAGTGAGAAATCACCCCTCAGGGGGGATGGCCATGCCATAATCCCTTCTCCACTCCGCTCTCAGGAATTTTGGCACACATGCACCAGGCATAATTTTTAAGCCATTGTTTTTGGGTTCAGACTATGGTCAGCCATGTGGGAGTCCAGTGTCTTAACCATCATGCCACCAACTGACTCCTGACCCTTCCTCTTTCCCGTAACTGATGTTTTGTTTCAGGCCTTTTTTTATTCTCATTCCTTCGCTATCTTTCTAGGTGATTTCACAGCTCTTGAATTTTAGAGTTATACTAGTTGCACAGCATCTGTATTGAAATGTTTTCTACATGCTTCAAATTCAACATATTTGATTACTACTTTTCTAACATCACCTTTCCCACCACTTCAATCCATTTTTCACCTGAACTATTTTTTTCACTTTCTAATCAGTTTTTCCTATACTTTTACCATGTCTCAGGACATCTTTTATATGACAGTCAGTTGAGAAGCATTTATTGAGCACCTACTACATCAAAGATACTGGGGTTATAAAAGACTAAAAGGTTAGAATGAGGAGCTTGTAATATAATGCAACAATTTTCTTTTTTTTTGAATAATCTGAAAATTAAAGAAAAAATTATAAGAGAACACTATTTCTTCTGACCCATTTGAAAAGTTGCTAACACAATGTTCTCACCAAAGATACTTCAGTATTTCCTACAAAAAAAGCATTCTCCTATATAACTGTAATACAATCAGAATCAGAAAATTAACATAGATATATTACTATCCTCTAGTCCTCAGATCCCATCCATGTTTTACCAATTGTTCCAGTAACTTTTTTTTAATAGAAAAAGCATCCAGTTCAAAGTCACATTGCATTTAATTGTCATGTCTCCCTAATCACCTTCACTCTAGAATACTTAGTCTTTCCTTAGTGACCTTGACACTTTGAAGACTACAGACCAGTTATTTTGTAGAATGTTCAGTTCTGCTCATCTGCTTTTATTTCACATGGCTATTCTGATTACATAACTTTGGTGAAAATACCACAAAAGTGACACTGTGTTCTTGTTATTAAATCTATCAGATGGCCTATAATTTAGATTTTTTCCAATAACTGATGAGTGTATTATAATTACTCAATAGGGAGATACTGACTTGGCTTCTCATAGAGCTACTTGGCCCTCCTTTATAATAAATGCGTATTTATGGGGAGGGTAATTGGAATAATGTAGGTTATCCTATTCTAGGTTGAGGTTTCAGTTTATTTATTTATTAGGAACTCGTTCTCTAGTTCATTCATTGGATTATAATCTATTATCTTTATTTGTATTTCATAACAGTCCTGATTTAGCTGCTGGTAGGACTTTGGGGCTGGTTTCATGTCCTTTTGATAGGTTCTCATCATTCTTGGAGTACTTCCTTTCTTTCTGGCACAGCAAGACATCCTAGGTTCATTTTATACTTTCCTGTGTCAAGGCTAGAATCAGTATTTCTCCAAGGAGCTCTGATTCCTTTTAGTAGAGTATGATATTTGGAGGTCAAAATCTGAAAACTAGATTTTTTTATTGCTATTTGATTCTTATAATTCCCAGGTCCTCTCAGTAGACAAACTAGGAGACATAGATACACAGGTTTGTATACCCCACTCTAAATCAGACTCTCTCTTTAACTGTATGTATTGAAAACTGTGAATTCATAAGGATACTTCTAGTTTTAGTCCAGCAGTTTAAGTTTCATTTCTGATATCTTCTTTTCCATATTTTTTCCTTTTCCATATCTGTTACAGTTTTAGTTTTCTCTCTTTCCACATTTGTAACTCCCTTCTCCAACCATGTGAAACCTGATTTTTATTATCCTTAATGTATATATTTACTAGATTCACTGCCCTTCTAAAACTGACTTCCCATTGCTGCTGCAGCTATTTTCTTCATGTGGAGGCTCTCCTTACCTCATGTAGGCTCTGGTAGCCTACAGCAGATCACCCTCCTACAAGAAACTAGTGATTCTTTCTGGGGAGAAGAACCAGGCCTCTGAGTGATAGGAATGGAAGGTATCAGTTTTGTAGCTTTTTTGTACCCTATGCATTTATTAGTTAAAAAATAGAAACTAAAACTACATTTTTTCTATTAACAAGTGCTCATTTGTGTTTGACTAATTATTGTGGTACATGTAATTTTCATCAAGGTCACATTTTTCTCACTCATAATAGCCCTAAGTTTCTCTGTATGAAGATACTATTAGACTATGAAAGAAAACAAATTCAGAACCTCAGATGATGTAGCTAGGCTCTAAGACTTCTAATAGTTCTGTGTAATATTCTGCATCTTCATATTTGCCTCTTGAAAATAATAAACTATGTCACTTACCTGGTCTAAGTTTAAAGAAATCATAAATATCTCTGATTTAAAAGGGCTTGCATTGTCATCAGAGAAGCCAGAAAGAAGAGCAGGTAACAATTAGTGATAAGAATAAGATGTATGTGTATACAAAACTATGATGTATTCCAAAATGAAATTAAAATTTAGTTAAGGTTTCACTGTATAAAAAAATAAGCTAAGATTTTAATGTTACTCAATTCAACATTTAATTGAATATTCACAATAAATTATGCACCTGAAATTTTGAGCTAGAATCCTTCAAAAGGTACTCTCCACACTTTAGTAACGATATATTCAGGGAGAACAGAACAGGAAGAAACATACACAAGAAATAAAATGTGAGAAGGTTGTAATAATTAAACAGAGGAGAGGAAATTGACAGAACAAGTGGACTCAGTTGGTTTTGGAAGTTTTAGACAATTGAGCTAAATATTTTGAGTAAAATAATTTAATAAAATACTGACCTATCAGGCCAGAAGGTGGCATAGTGGTTAAGGCACTGGACTCCCATGTGGTTGTCTGCAGTTCATGTCTCAGACCCAACAGCTTGAAACTTATGCTGGCATGTGTGTTTGTGTACATGCTCAAAATCCCAAGAGGAGCCTGAAGAAGGGAGGATGGCCATGCCATATGATAGGATAGTTTATATTCTGTCTGGTGAGCGCATGCGCCCTATAACAAAAATCTCTCAAGAAAAAAAAAATTGACTCATGTAAGAATTTGATTAAAAACAGTAATTTAGTTAAATATTCCCAAATATAGAGCTTTTAAATATTCCATTCATTTTTAGAGAACTGTTTTTGTTTCCCGAATTTGTTACAGAAAAAATTTACAGCACTAAGTTAATAATAGGGCATTGAAAAGTGGGAATTATTTAAAAGTCAATTAATTATAATAGATGAGAGATTAAAAAAAAAAAAAACAGGGCATGCAGATGAGAGAAAGGTTAAGGCAGCCGGATCCCACATGGCTTGTGCAGCTCAAGTCCCGGACATAGGGTATGAACATCACACGTGGGGCATGTGTACGCATGCCTAAAATCCTGAGAGGGAAATGGAAAAGAAGGAATTGCAGCATTGTCATTCCCCCTAGGAGTGATTTCTTACTTCCCCCTTTTCTTTCTCTCAACCCTCCCCAACAATATCTCTGTCAAGTATGTGTATTCTATGGCAAAAACTAAAATAAAGTTTTATAAAATAAAAGGAGACTAGCCTTAACTGGAGAAGAGGTGTACTGGTTTAAAATGAACTGAAAAGGAAATTATATAGTAATCAAAATACAATCTGGATTCTTTAGAGTTTCCTTTACTTTAAAAAAATTATGTTGGGTCATTGGGAAGGTCATAACATATTTTTGCATAGAAAAATATGTCATGACTATTCCGATGACCCAATAATTATTATTAAAGAAATATTCTTAGGGACCAGCAGTTGGCAAAATGGCTAAGTCGCTGGACTCCTATGTAGTTGACCGCAGTTCGACTCCCGGACCCAGTGGCTTAAACTCATGTCAGGCGTGTGTGTGTGTGCGTGCCCAAGATACTGAGAGGAGAACACACTCAGTATCTTGGAGAGATTGTGTCATGGCTGGGGGGTGATTTCTCACTTTCTGTCTCTCTGTCTCTCTGTCTGTCTCTGTCTTTCTGGCAAGTGCACCATGCCCTATAGCTAAAACCTCTCAAAAAAAAAAAAAAAAAGACTGCTCTTATAGGAGTCTACCCAAAAGAAATGAAAACATACGTCCATACAACATATGGACATGAACAATAGGTGCATTATTAACTGCCCCAAAATGAAAACAGTTCAACTGTTTATGAACAAAATGTGATATATCCATACAATGGAATAGGTTTCAGCCATCAAAAGGAATCAGTTAATGTATGCTTCATCATGGGTGAACCTCCAAAATATGAGGTGAGAGAAGGCAGAGTGAAAGAAGGCAGAAGCAAGAAACCACATATTGATTCCATTTATAATTAAATGTCTAGAAGGGCATATTTATAGAGGCAAAAAACAATGGTTACCTAGATAGAGGGATAACATAGGAATTAACTGCAAACAGCTATCTAAGAACGTTGTGGATGATGGAATCATTCTAACACTGGATTGTAGTCATTACTCAACTCTGTACATTTATTAAGGTCATTAAGTTGTACACTTAAAAGTTGGCTCAATTGGGACCAGCAGTTGGCATAACAGCTATGTCTCTGGACTCTCATGTAGTCGACCACTGTTCGAGTCCTGGACCTGGTGAGTTAAACTCACGCTGGGTGTATGTGCATAGGTGCCCAAGATCCCGAGAGGAGAGTGGAGGAGAAGGGACTGCAGTGTGGCCATCTCTCCTGGGGGGTGATTTCTCGCTTTCTGTCTTTCTGACGAGCGCATGTGCCCTATAGCAAAAACCTCACCAAAAAAATAAAGTTGGCTGGATTTCATGCTATGTAAATTATACCCCATTAAATGTTAAAATAGAAAGAAAAATACGTAGTTGTTGTTTTAAATACTGATAAGCAAAAATCATTTTAAAAGGCTCACTCCCTATTATTTATGTGAATGTAGGAATATATTATTTGAATACCTGTCAGTACTCATACCTCATTTTTCTTCAAAAATGGAATTGCATTACATTGACTTGACTTGAATATTCCAAAGTGAGGAAATAGCGTCCTTGACTGAAAGAACAGGATGAAGAAAAAAGACAGGAAAGGGCAAGGTAGATTATTTAGTACCACAAATATCTGGGGTAAAAATTTGGTGGAACGGGAATATAAATTGATCTTTGATTGGCAAAACAGATCAATTTACCTGAAATTTCAGTACCATAGTTCTCATTAAGGATTTGACATTTTGGTATAACTTTGGCTTTATTTTTTCTTTTAAATTAGTTGGTGTTTTTCATAATCTCTTAATTATTCTAGGGTTTTTTTTGTTTGTTTGTTTTAATTCTTAAGTCTGCATAACTATAATGAGTAAGAAGTTTTCTTTTTCTTTCTTATTTCCACAAAGGCCTACAGCAGTGAATTCTTTGGTTTCAAAATATGGGTTTCAGGAGCAGCTTCTTTACTGTGAGTTCGGTTTAAATTATGTCAATTAGCTGCTGAATATACTGTTAATTTCAAACTTACTGACTTAATGTTTTTTCCTTTTAATCTTAAAATTTAATATAAATATATTTTCTGATTTGAAAAAGTTTCTAAATACCACTTTTTGTATTTGTATTTGTCTGTTAGATCCACCAAACGTTTAGTATTGGCTAACCCAAAAGGAGTAAAATTTTTTAAAATTATAGAGAGAATGAAAGTATATGTGTGCTCACATTGTTCTACATATAATATATTCATACAGAGAGAGATTCAGAATTGCAGGATTAAGAATTTTTACTGTTTCTTAGGATTCTTTACTACATTTTAAAATACAAAAGTAAATGAGAGTGTCTAACAAAATGTTTAGAGTTTTCAGAAGTAAAATGTGTTCTTAGCATTCAAACACCATAGCATTATCTCCTAAATAATTTTAGTTCATTGTCTGCTTGTGTATTTGTAAAGATCGGTTAAGATTTTAAGTTATATTTTTAAATGCTTTGCTGAAAAAAATTCTTAAAAGCAATGACTTTATTTTTCAGTTCAGATAACTATACCAATATAAGAACTAAAATGATGGAAAGGAAATTCAGGTATAGAACCAAAAATTAATTTTCTATTCACTTTTTTTTTTCAGAATATTTACTTTAAATTTAAATTTTCCTAAGACATTTAAAATCTAACTTTTTTGGAACCCACACAATGAGGGGTTGGTCCAATTTCATTATAATGTAGCTCTTCAGGTAATAATTTATAACTTGAAATTTTGGTCAGAATTAGGAATCCATTTGTGTTGAATAGTCACACTAAATTTAGGATCTTGTGTTAAAGTTTATTGAGATATCTGGACTTCTCTGATACATTCTAGTATTTTGAAATTTGTACATAAATATATATTTTTAATGTTAAAGGCTACATTTTATAAACCTTTCTTTCTTAGGCATCTTTTGAATGTGTTTGCTGATTCACTTAAAAGCAGCTCCTATCCTTCTGCTTTGTCTTTTAAAGGGATTTTGATACTTAAAGCAACAAACTGTTTAAATTTTTATGTGTGTTTTTTTTTAAGTATATATTTGGTATTAATGGCAGCACTATCCGGTTTTCAAACAGGCTTTAGTTTTATATGGTCATGGTGGTGGTGATAGTGATGGTAATGCGTATTTCATAGATACTGAGTGCTTATTATGTGCCAGCTATATATACAACAACCTTATGAGACAGGTATCACTATTATTCCCGTTTCACAATAATTCAGTGGAGAAATAAAAATGACATGCCTGATGTTTTACAGCTGCACTTATGGTAAAGTTGAGGCTTAGACTTAGGCAGTGTGGCTTTAGAATCCATATTCTTAACCATGCCATTCTACTTCAGTTTATAGATAAGAATGAAATGTATTGCTTCAATTTAAATTATAGAAATTATATAATTTATAGTAGCTTTATTTTGTACTGCTGATTCTAATATGGTTCAGGTGTCTTAATATTTCTCAATATTAGGATATTGAACATGATAACACTGATGATTACATATTTTCTATTCTCAACATGTTTAATCTTTTTTTTTTATTTTTAAAAATTTTTGCCATAGGATGCATGCACTCACTGGAGAGTTGCAGAGAGGGAGGAAAGTGAAAACTCACCCCCCAAGAGGAGGCTATACCATAATACCTTCTCCTCCATTCTGTCCTCTGGATTTTAGGCATGCGCACACACACACACACACATACACACACACACCTTGCTTGTTTTTCAAGTCACTCAGTCCAGTATTCGAAACACAGAATCAGCCATGTGGGATCTAGCACCTTAACCACCATGCCACCTGCTGGCCCATTTAATCCTTTTCAAAATAAATGATGAGATAGTAGTCATAGCATGCTGAGTTTTTTCCAAAATTACTCAAACTAAAAAAATTCAAATGTTAATATTAACTAGTTTGAGTTATAAGTTCAGTACATTTAGCTAGTTGCCAAAAATCCCTGAATTTATGACCGGAGTTATCTTATGACCAGAAAGTTTTATCTAATACCTTCATTGATGCTACTTAAACTTTAATTAGTTTTAAAAGCTGTAAGCATTGGTAAATTGTGAAATATTATTTTATTTAATCTTCTAAGATTTATGACTGCTCTGATTTATGTATGTGTATGGATTTATTTTTAGCCGTGCTTGAAGAACTTGTTAATAGTGGACGCTTACGAGGCACTGTTGTTGGTGGGAGACAGGATAAAGCTGTGTTTGTCCCTGACATCTACTCCAGGACACAGAGTACTTGGGTTGATTCCTTTTTCAGACAAAATGGCTATCTAGGTAACTTTTTTCTTCTTTGAACTATGAAACTAAAATTTCTGTCTAATCCTAAACACATTCTCAGAAAACATTGTACCAACCCTGGAGTCCAAATGTACGTTCCTATTGTTGCTTAGAGTATAATGGTTCCCTTTGAGTGTAAGTAGTTACCCTGCAGGTTTCTATGGATCTTAGAATTAAATTTAATTCCGTGGTTTGAACAATTTTAATGTATAAAGGCCAAAAGTTGATATTATTACCAACCTTTCAATTGTATTAAGATAATACTTTTAAATTTCAAGTATAAACGTATACTCATTATATCTTGTTTTATGAAGTTGCCTGGTTTTTCGGTTAACATCATCTTAGAAATATTTGGGAATAGCAGTTAGTGTAATGTCTATGTCGCTGGACTCCCATGTAGTTGACCGCAGTTCGAGTCCCGGACCCAGCGGCTTAAACTCACGCGGGGCACGTGTGCATTGTGTGCCCAAGATCCCGAGAGGAGAATGGAGGAGAAGGGATTGTGGCATGGCCATCCCCCCTGGGGGGTGATACTGGGCTTCACTTATGCTTTCTTAACTTCCTATAATTTACTTTTCAGTTTCTTCAACCAGAGACTTGTATTAGAACTTTGTTATAAGTAGTTTTCTTAAGTATGATCATTTGAGTTGGGGAAGTGGGGAATGTGGATATCTGTGATAACTTTGACAATTCACATCTTTATTTTTTACACTTTTCTATGTAAAATTGTTTCCTAATTTAAATTAGGAACATTTCGAAAAATAAATTTATTTGGGACTAGCAAATGGTGTAATGGTTACATTGCTGGACTCCTATATAGTTGACTGTGGTTCGAGTCCCAGACCCAGTGGCTTAAACTCACGCTGGGTGCATGTGCATGTGTACCCAAAATCCCAAGAGGAGAATGGAAGAGAAGGGATTGCAGCGTGACCATCCCCCCGGGAGGTGATTTCTCTCTGTCTCTCTTCCTCTGTCTCTCCATACACACCCTATAGCAAAAACCTCTCTCTAAAAACACACACACACACACACACACACACACACACACCCCATAATGCTAGCTGAGCAGGATTTTCTCCTTTATCCCCATTTCTGATTTTATTTCTCTGTAGTCATCATGTTTCACTTTGGCCCTCTTAATTGGAGAGGTAGTAGTGACACAGCTGGTACTGAGGAATTTTTCTGTATGTATATTTAGTAATAAAAACTGGAAAAGGTAAGGTAACCAGAGAATAAGCCTTAGTGCATTTCTGTGCTTTATTCCTAAAGTAGATACTAGAATACAGTACATTTCCAACTAAAAAATAGCTTTTGGTAGAAGTTAAATTTTTCTAAGTTTTCTAAAAGGTAGGAGTGATTGACAGTTCTAATCTGCTTCATGTGTTTCTAGAATTCGATGCTTTGTCCAGACTTGGAATCCCAGATGCTGTAAGCTACATAAAGAAGAGATATAAGACTACACAGCTCTTGTTTTTGAAAGCTGCTTGTGTTGGTCAAGGACTCGTGGATCAGGTGGAAGCATCAGTAGAGGAAGCTATCAGCTCTGGAACATGGGTTGATATTGCAGTATGTTTTATCTCTTTTCTTCTTCATTTTTACTTAAACCAGTAACCACTGGGTATTTTACTAATATATGACCAAATTTTCAAGACTAGGATGTATCAAGGTGGTCTTGACTTTAAAGGCAAATTCTGGCAGTCATTTTTACATCAAAAATAGTATTATTTATTTATGCCTTAAATCATTCCAGTGTTTGAAAAGTGACCTTGTTCATGTGGCTCTTCAACATCCAGAGTTTTGTTAATCTCCAAACAAGCAAGCAAACAGTATAACACTCACATGAATCCTGATATGAACATCAATGAGAACTCACCATCTTATCTGAGCATTTACAATTGTACTGGCATCAGGCATCCTGTAGCATTTGTTCATCCCTTATCCATTAATCTCTGCTAATGTCTTAACACAAGCTGCTTTGGCACTGATAGTGTTTTACTTCAGTGTTCAGTATTGACCTGCCCTTCATTATGCCAAAAAGATAAGTGTAGGTAAAGATAAATAAACAAGAGGCCAATTCGTTATTTTTTAGTTAGGACTCAGACCCTTTTTATAAAGCAAAAAATTGTTTTGGAAACACAAATTTCTAAAAATTCCAGATTTAAGTGTTTTTTAAAATTTATTCAACAAATTCTATTATGTGCTTCTGTGTGCCAGGCACCATTCTACTTCTGGTGGATATGGTATCCAGACAGATTTTCTATTTATAGAAGGGGTACTTTCATGGGGTAGTTAATGAAATGATAAGAAAATTTTAGATAGTGCAGAGAGCTAAGAAGAAATATGTTTTGGAGTTAAAGTTATCGGGACTTGTTGGTGGATCATTTGTGGGTTTATGGGAGAGAGGAACTCAGGTTTCACTGTTGTTGAGAACAATATGAGATGTCTGTTACGCATACGAGTGAGAAAGTTAGGCAATAAGATAAGTGATTTGAGAGCACAGAGTGGTGATAAAATCAGAAATAGAATTTGGGAGTTGCATAAATAGGTCCCCAAAAGCCACAGGACTTAATGAGATCACCTACGGAGACCATTTTATATGTATAATAAAGGTTTACCTGTAGTATATTGCATTTATACTTCATTTTTATTTTGTTTGTAATTCTAGCCTCTGCTACCTAGTTCTTTAACAGTTGAAGATGCGGCCATGTTGCTGCAGCAGGTGATGAGAGCATTCAGCAAACAATCATCAGCTGTAGTCTTCAGTGACACTGTTGTAGTCAGTGAGAAATTTATAAATGACTGTTCAGAAATGTTCAGTGAACTGATGCACCAGAAAGCTGAAAAGGTATGCCATATTTCCTTTCATCTGCTAATCTTAACAGCTTTTTCACATTAAAATCATCTGATGACTTTTGAAAACTGGGATAAGCAGTCTACCTAGAAATGAATGCTTTGTACCATGTATCATTTTCCTTTAATGCATCACTTATTTCCTTTCCCAAATTTGTTTTTCCCCTTCCTTCCCATCAGAACATACAAGTTATAACTTGACGAGTTAATTTTGTAACTTAAGATTCCATAAATGAAATTATATTCTTCACAGTTAAGTCACCTGGGTACTGGTCCAACTTTAAAACATTAACAAAAATGTTTTTTTTATCTATCTATCTATCTATCTATATCGATATATCTGTATAAATACATAGTGCATATCAATCAGTACACAGTATTTTATTAAATCTAACAGAGCCTCATTAATTTTACCTATGTAGGGTGCACAAATAAAATAATTTACTGAGGAAAGAAACTTTGTTACTATCAAAATTGATTAGTTCCTCAAAGTAACTAGTGTCCAAGTATTTTGAAAT
Organism: Tupaia belangeri chinensis; assembly: GCF_000334495.1. Taxonomy (NCBI): domain Eukaryota; kingdom Metazoa; phylum Chordata; class Mammalia; order Scandentia; family Tupaiidae; genus Tupaia; species Tupaia belangeri. The sequence goes on along the minus strand of NW_006159990.1, from coordinate 1,352,467 downwards.
AGAGGTCATGCCAGATTCACTGTAATGACTATTCAGTTCATGTTTCTAAATGCCAGCACCATCTCCTTATAAAGTCTGCTCATAAGTAGGTAAAGTAAGCTCATGTGTTTATTAAACTGCTAATAAATTCATGAATTTTATTAAATGTGTAAGTAATTATATTTATCTATAGTCCTAAGCTCTTTAATAGTCTAAAAATAAGATAATTTTCTACATTTGGCCTGATACGAAGCAGAAAAGAGTGAAAAGTATACAGATTTTATATTAATAACATACACACCCTATAGCAAAAACCTCTCTCTAAAAAAGAAAAAAAAAAAAAGAAAGAAAAATGAACTACATTGCTTTACTTAAATATAAGAAAACAAATTGTAGTTTTTATTCTTTCACTTAAACCATTATTTTCTCCTTTATCCCCATTTCTGATTTTATTTCTCTGTAGTCATCATGTTTCACTTTGGCCCTCTTAATTGGAGAGGTAGTAGTGACACAGCTGGTACTGAGGAATTTTTCTGTATGTATATTTAGTAATAAAAACTGGAAAAGGTAAGGTAACCAGAGAATAAGCCTTAGTGCATTTCTGTGCTTTATTCCTAAAGTAGATACTAGAATACAGTACATTTCCAACTAAAAAATAGCTTTTGGTAGAAGTTAAATTTTTCTAAGATTTCTAAAAGGTAGGAGTGATTGACAGTTCTAATCTGCTTCATGTGTTTCTAGAATTCGATGCTTTGTCCAGACTTGGAATCCCAGATGCTGTAAGCTACATAAAGAAGAGATATAAGACTACACAGCTCTTGTTTTTGAAAGCTGCTTGTGTTGGTCAAGGACTCGTGGATCAGGTGGAAGCATCAGTAGAGGAAGCTATCAGCTCTGGAACATGGGTTGATATTGCAGTATGTTTTATCTCTTTTCTTCTTCATTTTTACTTAAACCAGTAACCACTGGGTATTTTACTAATATATGACCAAATTTTCAAGACTAGGATGTATCAAGGTGGTCTTGACTTTAAAGGCAAATTCTGGCAGTCATTTTTACATCAAAAATAGTATTATTTATTTATGCCTTAAATCATTCCAGTGTTTGAAAAGTGACCTTGTTCATGTGGCTCTTCAACATCCAGAGTTTTGTTAATCTCCAAACAAGCAAGCAAACAGTATAACACTCACATGAATCCTGATATGAACATCAATGAGAACTCACCATCTTATCTGAGCATTTACAATTGTACTGGCATCAGGCATCCTGTAGCATTTGTTCATCCCTTATCCATTAATCTCTGCTAATGTCTTAACACAAGCTGCTTTGGCACTGATAGTGTTTTACTTCAGTGTTCAGTATTGACCTGCCCTTCATTATGCCAAAAAGATAAGTGTAGGTAAAGATAAATAAACAAGAGGCCAATTCGTTATTTTTTAGTTAGGACTCAGACCCTTTTTATAAAGCAAAAAATTGTTTTGGAAACACAAATTTCTAAAAATTCCAGATTTAAGTGTTTTTTAAAATTTATTCAACAAATTCTATTATGTGCTTCTGTGTGCCAGGCACCATTCTACTTCTGGTGGATATGGTATCCAGACAGATTTTCTATTTATAGAAGGGGTACTTTCATGGGGTAGTTAATGAAATGATAAGAAAATTTTAGATAGTGCAGAGAGCTAAGAAGAAATATGTTTTGGAGTTAAAGTTATCGGGACTTGTTGGTGGATCATTTGTGGGTTTATGGGAGAGAGGAACTCAGGTTTCACTGTTGTTGAGAACAATATGAGATGTCTGTTACGCATACGAGTGAGAAAGTTAGGCAATAAGATAAGTGATTTGAGAGCACAGAGTGGTGATAAAATCAGAAATAGAATTTGGGAGTTGCATAAATAGGTCCCCAAAAGCCACAGGACTTAATGAGATCACCTACGGAGACCATTTTATATGTATAATAAAGGTTTACCTGTAGTATATTGCATTTATACTTCATTTTTATTTTGTTTGTAATTCTAGCCTCTGCTACCTAGTTCTTTAACAGTTGAAGATGCGGCCATGTTGCTGCAGCAGGTGATGAGAGCATTCAGCAAACAATCATCAGCTGTAGTCTTCAGTGACACTGTTGTAGTCAGTGAGAAATTTATAAATGACTGTTCAGAAATGTTCAGTGAACTGATGCACCAGAAAGCTGAAAAGGTATGCCATATTTCCTTTCATCTGCTAATCTTAACAGCTTTTTCACATTAAAATCATCTGATGACTTTTGAAAACTGGGATAAGCAGTCTACCTAGAAATGAATGCTTTGTACCATGTATCATTTTCCTTTAATGCATCACTTATTTCCTTTCCCAAATTTGTTTTTCCCCTTCCTTCCCATCAGAACATACAAGTTATAACTTGACGAGTTAATTTTGTAACTTAAGATTCCATAAATGAAATTATATTCTTCACAGTTAAGTCACCTGGGTACTGGTCCAACTTTAAAACATTAACAAAAATGTTTTTTTTATCTATCTATCTATCTATCTATATCGATATATCTGTATAAATACATAGTGCATATCAATCAGTACACAGTATTTTATTAAATCTAACAGAGCCTCATTAATTTTACCTATGTAGGGTGCACAAATAAAATAATTTACTGAGGAAAGAAACTTTGTTACTATCAAAATTGATTAGTTCCTCAAAGTAACTAGTGTCCAAGTATTTTGAAATAGAGGTCATGCCAGATTCACTGTAATGACTATTCAGTTCATGTTTCTAAATGCCAGCACCATCTCCTTATAAAGTCTGCTCATAAGTAGGTAAAGTAAGCTCATGTGTTTATTAAACTGCTAATAAATTCATGAATTTTATTAAATGTGTAAGTAATTATATTTATCTATAGTCCTAAGCTCTTTAATAGTCTAAAAATAAGATAATTTTCTACATTTGGCCTGATACGAAGCAGAAAAGAGTGAAAAGTATACAGATTTTATATTAATAATCCTAAACATGACTACTCTCCAAATGACTTTAGGCAAGTCAACTTTTAAGTACTTTATCTTTAAAGAAAAGAGATTGGGGGACCAGCAGTTAGCATAATGGCTATGTCGCTGAACTCCCACGTAGTCGACTGGTTTGCCTCCCGGACCCGGTGGCTTAAAACTCACACCGGGCGCGTGTGCGTGCGTGTCCAAGACCCTGAGAGGAGAACAGAGGAGAAGGGATTGCAGCATAAGCCATCCCCCTGGAGGGTGATTTCTCTCTTTCTGTCTCTCTGTCTGTTTCTCTGTCTGTCTGGCAAGCGCACGCGCCCTATAGCAAAAACCTCTTAAAAAAAAAAAAAGGAAAAACAAAAAGAGATTGGTTGATAACCTGCTTTCAAAAGGATACACACAAGTAATACTGTATTACTAACATATACAGTAATACTGTATATATTATGTTAACTACCAGTTATTAAATGATTGCTTTGTTTGTGATCTTTTAATGAAGAAAAGACTGAACATGGTCATCATTTTTCTTCTTTCTTTGGGCTCTTCCCTCTACCTACAAAAATATATTCAGAAAAAGATGACTCTCTTATTTGAACTATCAACATTGAAAGCATTTTTATTTAAAAAAACTGAAAAAGAAACAATAGTATTTTCATCATGAAAATGTATTTCTGTCACTTGTGATTGTAGTAGACTTTCCCATGAGAAAGAACTGCTTTCTGAACTTGGAAATAGTCCATTGTGGTTAACCAACGTTTTTAAAAAACAGACATCATCAAGAGTGAGTCCATAGGAAAGAAATGCTTATATGATTTTAGTATGCTGCTCACATGTCATTTGGGTGGGGTGGGGAATGGAGGTTTCATTATATTTCTGGTAATCTTGAGTGTGCAGATGATATTGGACTCAAGAGTCTTAAAAAGAAAAGGGGACAGGACCAGCAGATGGCATAATGGTTACATCACTGGAGTCCCAAACAATTGTAGTTCAAATCCTGGACCCAGCAACTGAAAAGTCACGCCAAATACGTGTGTGTGCATGCCCAAGATCCCAGGAGGAGAATGGAGAGAAGGAATTGCAGCATGGCCATCCCCCCAGAGTGTGATTTCTCACTTTCTGGCTCTGTTTTCCCAGCAAACGCACACGCCCTATAGCAAAAATCTCTCTAAATAAAAAAAGAAAAGAAAGGGGGCATGGACACCTATTAAGCAACAAAACTAACCAGTTACAGCTGAGGAAGGTTGTGATGAGACTTGCTGTATGTCAGTTGCCCATTAACCAGATATAATTTCTCATTAACCAGTAAAACATACAAAAGCCAAAAAAAAAAGACATTCCCTCATCATTAAAACAATTAGCAAACAAAGAACAGACTGATTTGGAATAAGGAGAAATAGCCTTCTAGTAGCAGCTCTGAGATAAAGCTCTTAGCAATGAAACCAGACAAGATTTGATCATAAATATATAAACAGCTTTTATGTTGTGTGTTTTGAAGTGCTATATATCTTTGCCTACCAAAAAAAAAGCATGTTTTATTTCAGGAAATGAAAAATAATCCTGTACATTTAATCACTGAAGAAGATCTAAAACAAGTCTCCATTTCAGAAGGCATTAATACAAATAAAAAGGATAAAAAAGAGGAGCGAAGAAGGAAGGCAACAGGTAACAAATTGTTATTAGCAAGGAACTTTCAAAATGAGTTTTTTATTTGTTATAATGAACTTTGCATTTAGTAAGCCCTTTGAAGGCCTTTTATTTGGTTGATTCACTTTTTTTTTTAGAATTATTTGTATTTATTTATTTAAATTTGACCAAAGAGGGACAGAATGAGAGAGCACAAGAGAATTGGAAAGTGAGAAAGCAAGCCCCCAGGTCCAGGACTTGAACTGTGCTTGGCCATGTGGGAGTCCAGCGCCCTTTACCACCATGCCACCTGCCAGCCCCATGGTTGAGTCACTTTTAATTTTAACAGCTAATATCAACCAGATCTTTTGCTTAATTAATTGAATTTTAATTATGAAAATGAAAATATTGGTTATTCTGTGTTTTATTTTAAATGAAAACTAACTTAATTCATGACCATGCCTATCTCCTCCTTCCCTCACCCTCTATGTTCTAAACTTGACCAGTTTGTGGTCACCTCAAGGCTTTTGTACTAGCTGTTTCCTTTACCTGAAATGCCTGCCCCAAACGTCAAGTAACTGGTTTCTTTTTTTCATTCAGAACTGGACTCTAAATGCCATTTTCTCAGAAAGATCTCTTTAACACCCTAGGAGAGTACCCATGGTCATTCTCTCTCTCTCTCATTGTCTTGCCAGTTTGTTTTGTAATATGTTTAATATTACTGTAATATGTTTAATTGTTTGAGACCCTCATTCATTTCATTTATTATTTTTCTAGTACCTAGAGCATTACTTGGTATATTTTAGGTGTTCTGTAAATATTTCTTGAATGAATGAATTTCCCAAGGAGACGTTGCTTTTTTAATTTCAAAGTCACTGGAAAATGTTCTAGGAGACACTGGCATACTGGTTACTTGCATTGGAAAAGTAACATATATGTCCCTTACTTTTTAATAGTAGGAACAATATTGTTAGTGCTTTATCAGAGTTTTTAAAAATCCATCTACAATATTTTTCATTAATAAATATATAGATATATAACTTTCTGTCCCTCTGTCTAAACATATATTATAAAAACTTAGTGTTTTTCATGGGACTTCACTACTTTTTTTTTTTTAGGATAGTTTATTTCATCTTCTAAAACCTTTTTCTGCAAAATGGTGAACTATAATAAATTACTTCAGTACATCATAGTGATATTCATAATAATGCATATTTTATAACACTTCAGCTTTTTACATAGGTATTTTAAGCATATCTATCTAATACCAGGAGAAATATCTCAGTGACTTTTTTTAAATTTTATTTACAATGTTTGAGTTTGTTGCACAACTTATTTTAGTCTTTAGCCAGTAAAGGATCAATAATGACATCTGTCTAATTAATCAGTTTGACCATTTATTTAATAAGTGGTCAACATTTATTGAGTATTTTTTATGTTTCAAGCATTGCCATACCCCAAGAGTACAAACATTTATGAGACACACTCAAGAAATTTATAATCTGGTTGGTATGTGAATCATGATGTCACCTCTAAATGTGGACAATCATCTTTTGACCAAGAAGTCAAAAACCAAGAATAAGCAGATGTGTAAAGTATTATAATAGGAGGTTAGTGATGAGACTGATAGCAGAGATGTGCAAATGAGGACACATTTTTGTGAGGGAAGTTAAAAGAGGAGGTGAAGTAATGGGTTTGGTTAAGAAAAGACCAGATAGCTACAGCAAAGAGGTGACATTAGAGGAGAAAAAAGACTGCATTTAGAGCAGACTGATTATCTTCAGTAAATTGCTTAAATTCAGGAGATTTCATATGTTATTTTTTGTATTGATTGAATTTATAAAACTTTTAATAAGAAAACTTATAGTTTAAGAAGAATCTAAAAGTTTCCTTTGCCTCCTGTAAAGTAAAATATCACAATATAGTACCGTCTTGTTAAAGTGGTAAATTTAGATCATACTAACTAATGTCATCTTCCACCAGAGGGCAGCGGAAGTGTGAGAGGAGGAGGTGGGGGCAATGCCAGAGAGTACAAAATTAAAAAAACTAAGAAGAAAGGAAAAAAAGATGATGATAGTGATGATGAATCTCAGGCATCTTACACTGGTATGTACCTTTACTTTACTTTTTCTTTATGTGTGCATGATTTTTTTAGCATTTTTTTTAAGATGCACATAAGTATGTGCATCCCCTTACATAGGTAGTCCTTGTTTTACAAGTTTCAGTGGGCTCAAATTTCAGTTACCACAGTTTAATTAAATGGCATCAGTTCACCAATAACATAGTTAAAATTGCCGTTACCAACTTACCCTGGGATATTGATGAAGTAATTGCATAGAGTATAAAGATTACTGCCAGCACATCAGTCCACAAATCAGTACATAAATAACAGACGCGGATCGTGATCTGTGATAATCATGTCATTTATTTTAAAGTGTGTCAGTGATAGATCTCAGCACATCTTTTATTCATTTTAGGGAGGCACACATACCCACACCCAGCATGTCTTTCAAACTACCAGGGCCAGGATTTAAACCATGGTTGGCCATGTGGTATCCAGACCCTTAGACTCAGCACTCAACCACTATGCTGTGGGGCCATCCCCAAATCTTTATTATTTGTGTACAAATAACAAAGCATGCAGTTGTGTTGACTTCTTGTTGCCCAGTCATAAAGCCATGTGACATTTTATAATACGAATACTGCAAATGGGACTTAGCCAACAAAGATGAAAGTACAGCAAAGAAACGAAAAGTGGTAACACTGGAAATAAAATTGGAGTCAAACATAAATAAAGTTACAGAAGGAATGACTAAGGGAATGCTGACTCTGCCATATGTTCTGTAGACTCTATCTGTGCAGCCAGAAGAACTTAGTAAAGGTTCCTTATTGACAGAAATGAGGAAAGTGGTTGTGACAAAGGGGTGAAAGCATCTTAGAAACTATGAAGTTGGCAAAAAACTTCACATTAAGGAAACTCTCAGAGGTATACCAAAACATCAAAAGGAGAAAGGAAGGCCAGTTCCATGGCCTGGTTATTAAAGCAACCAGCTCCCACGTGGTCAGCCATGTGGTTTGAGTTCTGGCAGCTTGAAAATACACACTGGGAGCATATCATGCATGCCCAAATTCCTAATAGGATAGTGAAATAGAGAAGGGATTATTTGGTGACCATCCATCTATCTCTGAGGAGCACACATGCCCTCTGGCAAATGTACTTGTCCTCTGGGAAATTAAAAAGTAATAATAAAAGGAAAAAAGATAAACTGCTGGAAACTGATCCAGAGTTAGAAAGGAGCATGGTTGAGTCTATGTCTTAGCTATTATGAATAAACAGGACTAGAGAAAATGTGAACCTAGAAGATAAAATGCTGAGTGAAACGAGTCAGGTTGTGAAAGACAAAATCTCTGCTGAACAGACACTGACTGGGTCCTCGCTCGGTGGGAGCTAAAGGACTTGATAGCTTAGAAATAGAGAAAGTAAAGGCAGATAGAAGCAGCATGTAAACAAGTGGAATATGTCATGTTCCATATACCACAGTAGAGTAAACAGTGCCACTGACAATTTAGTATACATGTCCAAAGAAAGATAATACATTTCGAACACAACATAATGTAATATTAAATGTTGATTTAATTATCATACTTTAAAAAACCACATTGTACCCCATAAATTGTATAATGATATATAAATCAAAAATATAATTAAAAGAAGGAGTCTGACTCTTTTTAAAGCAAAGAAAAGATGACTGCTCCATATTATAAGTTATGTGATAAGATGAACTCAAGCAGTGTTCAAACTTTATTTTTCTTTAGTTGCCAGAGGGTGAATGCACTTGCCAGAGAGAGAAAATGACCCTCAGTGGGGTGTGGTTATGCTGCAACCCTTTTTCCTCTATTTCTCTTTCCATCATGATCTTGAGCACACGCGCATGCGCACGTATACACACACACACACACACACACACACACACACACTGTGTTTTCTAAGCCACTAGGGCCAGGATTCATACAGTGGTCAGCCACATGGAATCAAGCTTCTTACACTTAACCACTGCATTGTGCAGCTGGCCCCAAACTATTCTTGATAAGTGTTTACAAGAAAGAAAATATTTTCACCCTCCATGTTTCTAATGTGTTACAGTGTACTAAATTACAAATACTGTTTTTATTTTTCATCTCCTTATACATTTATACCTAACAGTAAGAGCTTTTAATGCTGTCACAATAATTTTTCAAATGCCACAGACCAACCATAATTTTTCCCTTTGATTACTAAGAACACCTGACCCAATTTCAGCTTCATGATCATTTTCATGAACTCCCACTGCCATGCAAAACAAGTATTACATTTTAGAAAAGTTAGCTTCTACAGATTTACTAGGAAAAAATAATTTTATGCACATAGAATTTTTATAATAATATCTAACTGGTTGGTTTCTTGTACCTAATGGGAAGGGTTAATTATATGCATATTTTCTCACTTTTTAGTGCTTGGCTGGGTAGGTTAGGTCTGTAAGTGATACCTTATATTTCTGTCTAACTGAATATGTGATAATACTCTCCTCTTTATCCCCAATGAAAAGAAAATAAAACTTCAAATGATAACAATTTGTGATTTGTATTTCCCTCTCTCCCATAGAGTTTATTACATGTGGGCTATGGCTGAGGGATGCAGATGCCAAATGCTGTCACTACAGCTACTAATCTGTACTTAACTATTTGTTACAGTATAGCTGCTTTAAGATCTGTATTCCAATATGGCTAGATATAGCTACTGTTCTTGATGTGCATGAAACAGTGTTCATATAGGAAAAGTATCTTTGTAGAAACTGCTAGTTTTATCCTTATTTTAAGTAGTATTAAGACTTTCTTGTGTGGGCTTTCTATCCTATGTGGGCTTTAATTTTTTTTTTTTTTGGAGAGATTTTTCACTGTAGGGCGCGTGCGCTCGCCAGACAGAGAGAGACATAGAGACAGAAAGCGAGAAATCACCCCCCAGGGGGGATGGTCACGCCGCAATCCCTTCTCCTCCATTCTCCTCTCGGGATCTTGGGTACGCACGCACACGCGCCCGGCGTGAGTTTTAAGCCACCGGGTCCGGGACGTGAACCACGGTCGACTACGTGGGAGTCCAGCGACATAGCCATTACGCTAACTGCTGGTTCCCCTGGGCTTTAATTTTTAACTGATGTATGAATTTTCTCTCCAGATGTGCTAGAGATTGGGGCAAAAAGTTATTTAAAAAAATACTTCTCTGATACCTGTAATCTTAAATAATTGTTGCATGAGGCATGTGATACTTCTTTTGTGCATAGATTATTGAGAGGAACTATGAAAATAGTAAAAAATCACTCTGCCTAAAATATGTAGTTTTCATGCTTTTCTAAAAGGATTGTATCTCTCATGTAATCTCTGAAATGGAGAATAAAATAGGTTCTCAGCTAAAACACAGGAACAACTCAGTATGAACGATGATTATAAGGCAATGTAATTCAGTAATTTGTGAAACACTTAGAGGAAGCAAATGGAAATCATAGGTTATTTCGTGTAAACAACAGGAATGGAGAGCAAGTCTCAGAAAAGGATAGGACTTGTCAGACTACTCTAAAGGCATGATCTCAACTCCTTACATCTTTATTCATGGTGAAAATTGAGCTATTTTACTTTTATTTTTAAGGTTTTACTTAATAGTCTGAGAATTCATGGTGAAAATTGAGCTTATTTTTAAGGTTTTACTTAATAGTCTGAGATAGCTGGAAATTATCATTTTTATGCCTTTTTACGCCTTTGCAGTTTCTTTCTTTCTTTTTTTTTTTTTTTTTTTTTTGTTGGAGAGGTTTTTACTCGCCAGGAAGACAGAGAAACAGAAAGCAATGGGACCAGCAGTTAGCATAATGGCTATGTCTCTGGACTCCCACGTAGTCGACTGCGGTTCGAGTCCCGGACCCGGTGGCTTAAACTCATGCCAGGTGTGTGTGTGTGCATGCCCAAGATCCCAAGAGGAGAGTGGAGGAGAAGGGATTGCGGCGTGGCCATCCCCCCTGGGGGGTGATTTCTCGCTTTCTGTCTCTCTGTCTCTCTCTGTCTGTCTGGCCAGCGCACGTGCCCTATAGCAAAAAAACTTCTCCAAAAAAAAAAAAAAAAGTCAAGAAATCACCCCCCGAGGGGATGGCCACACTACACACTACAATTCCTTCTCCTCCATTCTCCTCTCAGGATCTTGTGCGCACACGCACCCAACGTGAGTTTAAGCCACCAGGTCTGGGACTTGAACTGTATTCAACTATGTGGAATTCCAGCAACATAACCATTATACACCAACTGCTGGTCCCTATGACCTTCGCAGTTTCTTTTCTTTTTTTTTGTTTCTTTATTAACTTTATTCGATACTCAAAATATTTACAGAAAATATGTCAATAAGATTTGCAATGGGTAAGATTAAGTTCAACTCTGAATACAAAAAGATTGAGGAGGAATCTATACCCAAGGACCAAGTTGAAAATATATGGACAGAAAATTACTAAGAAATAACACTGGGGGTAATGGAGATTCTAACCTGATCTGGTTTTGTGAATTATATAGAAGTATTCTGATAGGTCTAGGAGAAGTTTCAGAAGGCTTGATAAATTTTTCTTAAGCAAACAGTCTTTGTCAGTACAGACAGAAAATGTTGAGCACAATGGAAAACAGATTTTCATAAATAAAACACAATTATTTAAAAACTTAAAATATTGGGACAAGCAGTTGGAGTAAAGGCTATGTTGCTGGACTCCCACATAATCAACTGTGGTTCGAGTCCCAGACCCAGTGGCTTAAACTCATGCTGGGCACGTGTGCGTGTGTGCCCAAGATGCTGAGAGGAGAATAGATGAGAAGGGGTTGTGGCATAGCCAGCCCCCCTGGGGGTGTGACCTCTCATTCTCTGTCTCTCTCTGTCTCCCCGACAAGCACCTGTGCCCTACAGCAAAAACCTCTCCAAAACAAAATTATGTAAGTATTTGTTAAAAGGACAATCAAATTTCACATTGGAAATATTGTCAGCTTTCTATGTCTGCAGTCCATGCTTTTCTAACTCTGTGGGTAGGCATAACATTTCTGCAGTTAACAATTATTTCCATTACAGTAGCTCTATACAGATTCCTTAGCATAGAATTATTTTTGTGAAAGCAAAAATAAATTTTGGGTGTAAAACTGTAAGGCGTGGCTTTTTTTCCACCATCTATTCCTTTTCAAAAAAACAGATATTAGCTTAGATAGTACTAGTAGAGTTTTGATTCATGTGATTAGAAAGATGTTCTTTTTTTTTCTTTTTTTCTTTTTTTGGGGAGGAGAGGTTTTTTTGCTACAAGGGCGCATGCGCTCGCCAGACAGAAAGTGAGAAATCACCCTCCAGGGGGAATGGCCACGCTGCAATCCCTTCTCCTCCATTCTCCTCTCGGGATCTTGGGCACATACGCACACGCGCCCGGCGTGAGTTTAAGCCGTCGGGTCCGGGACTCAAACCGCAGTTGACTACGTGGGAGTCCAGCTGCATAGCCATTACTCTAATTGCTGGTCGCTGGAAAGATGTTCTTAATATAAATATATTCATTAATATAAGTATTCATTTTTATAAAAAAGGAAATCTTCCCTGTATCCATTGTTCAACAAGATAAGTTATTCTCTTCTAAAAGATTTTATTCTATCTACTTTATTGTTTTAGGGCTATTTTCATCATTCAAATTCGATGAAAAGAAAAATATTATTTTCTGATTGGCTTGTAGAAAACAGTCATTTTAAAGGAAATTTAAAAATGAACACTTAAAAGCACTATGTATTCTGTTTTAAAACTTGTTCTCATTTGATATCGTTATTTGACATTAATAATTTGTTGACATAAAACTTAATATCTATGTAAGCAATGAATTAATTTTACTATCTTTTTAAATATGTTAATTAAACCTTATTTGCTTCTTGGTTGTTTACTTGGTTTGTTTGCCTATTGTATTCCCTATTGCTCGTATCTTATAGGTAAGAAGAAGCCAGAGATCATTTTTATGTTCCAGGATGAGATTGAGGATTTTTTAAGAAAACGTGTACAAGATGCCCCCGAGGAGTTTATTTCTGAACTTGCAGAATACTTAATAAAGCAAGTACAAAATATATATTTCGATAGCACTTGAGTGGATTATTAAGTAAAATTTTTACCAAGCCCATAGAAAGCATATATTTGAGTGTTTTCTTTTTAAAGTTTAGCATACAACCTAGCCATCAAATTCCAGTATTTATAGAGACAGTTCAAGAAACATTTGTCAAGTGCCGTAGGCAAGGCATTATGAGAAATAAAAAGCAATAGCCTGAAAGCATCCTCCTTCACTGATATTACTATTTTACAGAAAGTTAGGGAGAAAAACAGTAACACTGATTCTTGCCTGGACTTTCGCACAGCATAAAAAGTACCGTTCAAAAGGAAAAAGAGATCATTTATTAAGTATGATTTGAAAGAAAGTAAACACTCTTACTTTTAGAGAGAATAAAGTAACAAAACTAACCTCAGAAAGAATAAATTTAGTCACTTCTACCTTGTGAATGAACCAAGGTAAATTTATTTTTATGCAAAAATAAAGGAAATTGTGTATAATTTAACCACTACTAACTAATGTGATCATCCCTCAAGTTAGTCCCAGTATGTAAATGTCCATAAATACAATCTAGGAGCCTAGAGCAGCTTTTTGATTAGAAACACAGCTTTTGTACTGAGAATGTTATTTAAATTATACCATTATTTTCTGTATAAATACATTACAGGACTTCATTTTTCATATGTAAAAAATGAAATAATTACTAATCATTTGCTATCTCTTTTTTTTTTAAAGAGAGATTTTTACTATAGGGCACGTATACTCGCTGGAGAGATACTGAATGACAGAAAAGCGAGAAATTATCCCCCGGGTGGATGGCCATGCCGTAGTCCCTTCTCTTCCTTTCTCTTAGGATCTTGGGCATGTACACACACATACCCAGCGTGACTTTTAAGCCATCAAATGTGGGACTCAAACCGTGGTCAACTATGTGGGAGTTCAGCAGCATGCGACATGACTATTATACTACTGGCTGGCCCCCTGCCGTTACTTTTTAAAATTATCTTAAATTAAGCAAAACAAGAATTTTTTAATGCGTTATGTTTTAGTACTTTAGAATTTGAGGATTTAACCTGTAATGCCTGAGGATGGAAAACAGATTCATAGTTTACTGTTCTCCATATTAACTTTATTTTGAATTGTGGAGTTTTTGTTACTGTTCTTGTTGTGTTTAGTGAAATAACTTAGTAATTTAAAATTGAGGAAAATAATTTACTTAAGTTAAAATTCCTGGGGTAGAGGGACACGTTCTTAGTAAACTGGTCTTCACATTAATTTTGTTTTAAAAATAGAACTCTTTCCTTAAGCCTTATTTACATAGTAGTAAAATTTATTATCTACCATATATATTCATAAACTCCATCTATTTACCTTGTGCACAGACCTCTCAATAAGATGTATCTGGAGGTGGTACGTTCAGTATTCATGTCTTCAACTTCTGCTTCTGGAACTGGCCGAAAACGCACAATCAAGGACTTGCAAGAAGAGGTTTCAAACTTGTACAATAATATTAGATTATTTGAAAAAGGAATGAAGTTTTTTACAGGTATACTTAATACTGCTTTTTATTGTTTTTTTATAAATTGGGGAATATAATATTATATAATAATTATAATTTATAATTAATATATTATAGTAAATTGGATGGGGAGGTATTTTATAATAAAGTGCCTTTATTTTCCAGATGACACCCAGGCTGCTCTTACTAGGCACTTGCTGAAGACATTATGCACGGATGTCACTAACCTCATCTTCAACTTCTTAGCTTCAGATTTAATGATGGCAGTAGATGATCCTGCAGCCATTACAAATGAAGTATGTTAGTGATTTGTTTGCTGCTCTTGATATATTTTGAGTCTAAGCACATCTGATTTTCTGTCATCTGAAATAGCTTGAAAGGAAAATAAACTATAGTAAAGAGTTTTAGGAAAATATTTTAGTTCTCATTCAAGTTTAGTATATATTATATTATATACTAAAATATATACTATACTATATATAGTATATATATTATATATGGTACTGTTATATCCTATACTATATACTAATATAGCATAAACTATACTATAGTTGCTAACAGTATTGGGACTTGAAGTCAACCCTTTAACAGTGCTTAATTACTTTAGAATATGCAGGGTTTTTTTTTTCTAATTATTTTTATGTTTGACCTCTTTTTCTCAATGATTTGCTAGTTTCTGAACAGCATTCCAGCCAATTTCTGTAACTTTGCAGTGATTTTCATTTAGTGATGCCATCTCATTTCAGTATTTAGGCAGATGAAATTCTAGTCTCAAACTAAATTGAAAAGCTTATTTCTTTCTTTCTAAGTAATGTAGGGTAGAGCTGTGGCTACCAATTGTCTAGAGGAGGAAAGATGTGGTCTGTTACTAAGAACAAGAGAGTGATTCCTCCTCCTCCTTCTCTTCCTCATCTTTTTAGGTCTCCTCAAGATTGGAGATGTAGGAAAAGTGAGGGAGGCAAAAGTGTCCTCATGTGCCTGAGTGCATAGCCCTGGTTTGATCTAAATCGGCCACGTCAGTCTGCTGCTTGTTGCCACACTAGTGCCATAGGGTTTTTTTGTTTTGTTTTGCTTTTTTTAGGATGTTTACTTTCATGTGACCCACAGTAAGGAATCTTCCTCAGCCACCCACACATAAGTACAACTATTTTTATATATACCTCCCAGCCCTGCAAAATACTGACCCTTTTTTCCTTCTTCATCTCGAGCAGTTGCCTAGACAGTTCCATGTCTCCTGCCCCTGTATCAGCCTCTCCACTGTGAGAAATGCAGGACATCTTGTTCCTTGCCCTTCATGGGCCACAGAATGACTGGTGTGGGATGAGGGTAAGGAGGCAATAAGGTGCCTCTGTCTTCCCAGATACACTATTCCCTTCAGGGCCGGTTTTCAGCCATTCCTAAAGGTCTACTCCAGAAATTTTATCCCAGAAAAAATGATCAGGAATGCCACAGACCTTCACCAGACATATATATGTGGAGCGAGGTACTGAAGAGGTTCCTCAAACTATACAGCATAGGAAGCATCTATTCATGGACCATGCTTTCAGTATTTCATCTTAGAGGTATCTCAGATCTTTATAATGAGGCTCTTCTCAGCGGCTCTGGGGAAGGAAAAATACTTCCCACACCAGTAAAAAGAGAGAGTAGCCTCTTACTCCAACAATTCTGCTTTTTACAAGGTCAGTGATTTTTTGTAATCTTCCTCTTACATTGCTAGAGAAGGCGGCAGAAGTAGGGCTGTATCTAAGCGTCTGGCTGTTGGCTATTGACTAGCTCAATGACTTTAGAAATGTATTTAGTGTATTTTTATCCCAGTTTGAGATCTAAAATTCAAGAGCAAGGTAAATTCCACTCGACATTCTGTTTCATGTTACTGTACTAAGTACACTTTTGTTTTTATTTTTTGTAGGTGTGTTTTGTTTTGTTTTGGCTTAATTCCATATCTACTGCATGTCAAAAGCACAATACTGAAAGAATTTTTCTTTTTCCCCTTATAGGTAAGAAAAAAAATTATAAGTAAATTGTCAGAAGAAACTAAGGTAGTTCTTACAAAACTCCATAACTCTCTGAATGAAAAGGTGAGTAAAATTTCATGATTCTATTATACTTTGCTGTTGGGGCTAGATATTTGTGTTATGAAGATCTCTGGAGTATATGTTTTATCAGAAAAATTGTAAATACAGTAAAAAAAAAAAATCAGTATTCTCCACTCAGATGCCAAATTGGAAAGTAAAGAAAGAGAGCATACTGGGGCATTTTACTGCTTTTAGTCCTAAGTCACAGTTTCTAATTCTGCAACAAGCCATCCTTTTAAAAACTTGTATTTAGGGTATAAAGTTACAAAACAATACTTAATGGCTGATTTCTTTAGGTACCTGTGTATAAACATAAATGACAGTATTAAATACCTTTTCAGAGTATAGAAGACTTTCTCTCTTGTCTGGATTCTGCAGCAGAAGCTTGTGATATTATGGTGAAAAGGGGAGACAAAAAAAGGGAAAGGTAACATTGAATTAATAATTAATTAAATTATTTATTTTAAGAGAGATATTTTTGCTATTGGGCATGTGCACTTGCTGGAGAGACAGAGAAATACAGAAAGCAAGAAATCATTCCACCACCCCCCCCCGCCCCCAGGGGAATGGCCATGGTAATCCATTTTCCATTCTTCTCTTGGGATTTTGGGCATGTACACATACGTGCCTGGCCTGTAACCATTATGCCATCTGCTGACCCTTGATGAGTTATATTCTTAAATGTGGAACATTTCATATATGAAATTTGAATACAACTGTGAATCTTACATAGAAGACTATGTCTAAACAGCTGTAGATTTTCAAGCATATTCAATATTAATATAGTTAAATATTTTTGTGACATTTTTGATAAGTGTTCTTGATAAGTGTTCCTTCATCTCATAGTTAATCAAGTCAGAAACTTTTTATTAGCTTTGAGGCCTTCTTTATAGGACAGGTCAACTAAATCAGTACAATTCTGTTTGATCCACAGCCACTCAAAACAACACACATACTTTGAATATCCCTGATGTGTAGCTTTTTCTTTAATTTTCTAGTATAGTAGTCTCTACATGCCATTTAGAGTCATGTCTCTCCTGTATGTAAAAGTTTCTTTAAAATGATTATGGAATTAGATAATTAAACTATAGAAACCAAATATGAATATAGAAGAACTGAGCTTGAGGAGAACTTGTTAAATCATGATCATGTTTTTGTGTGATTTTGTTTTGATTTAGACAGATATTATTTCAGCATCGGCAAGCGCTGACTGAACAGCTAAAGGTCACAGAGGACCCTGCTCTTATTCTGCACCTCACATCGGTCCTGTTGTTTCAGTTCTCAACCCACAACATGCTTCATGCTCCTGGAAGATGTGTCCCACAGATCATTGCTTTTCTTAACAGTAAAATTCCAGAGGTATTAAATTTCAATATACTTGAAACTTTCCAAGATTTTTGAGGGGATAGATGTAATTATTGTCAACACTCAGAACAAGACATATTAATATCATTTGCCTTCTCTCAAGAATGTGACCAGTGAATTAGGGGATAAATTACAGAAATTCAGCATAGCTCAAGAATCTTTCAGTATTCCATAAGATCCATGGTATCGGAATTTGGAAATTAAGCTTTTAGAAAGGATATAAGAACGTCACATCTTCCATTTCAGCTTCTTAATTAACTTCAGCCTTCAAGGACCAGCTCAAAAGTCTTGGTCTGTATAACTTCTGAAAAACCCATCAACTAAAAGTTACTTGTCTTCTTTGAACTTCCCTATCATTTCTACAGTATAGGACATAGCAAAGACAGCTTAGGGTAAAGTAACCTACATTCATGTTTTACCTCCCCTAAAATGTAAACAGCTTGAGAGCAGGGACCTTGCTAGACTTGACTTCATACTTACATGGCCAGTATTTGATCAGTGAGTATTAGCCAAATAAATACTACTTTATCTGTCCCACAGAACAGATATTGTGTTAACTTTTCTTATTCTTCCTCTTTTCACAGGATCAGCATACTCTTTTGGTAAAGTATCAAGGTTTGGTTGTAAAGCAGTTAGTCAGTCAAAATAAGAAGACTGGTCAGGGAGATGATCCCTCGAGTGATGAAGTAGACAAAGAACAAGATGTCACCAGTGCTACCCGTAAAGAGCTTCAAGAACTTTCTTCATCCATCAAAGACCTTGTTTTCAAATCCAGGAAATCATCTGTAACAGAAGAGTAATGTTATATGGATTTACTTTTGTTGCATTATAAGCATTTTCCCCTGAAGTTAAAAGTGAGTGATCACAAAAAATAGTCATTGCACAAGTCCCCACTCTCCCAGCAACCCCCCATACATACAATTGAGCTAAACATCCATGTTGTACTGAATGTAAATCTTATAAAGACGTTAGCTTTTGTAAAGTGAGTTTTCCATGGAAGTTTCCCTTTTTAGTTTCTGATAGGACATTTGCACTCACCAAATGGACCGAGGGAGGGAAAGTGAGAAAGCACCCCTCAGGGGGAATGGCCACACCACAATCCCTTCTTTTCCAATCTTCTTTTGGGATTTTGGACACACAGGCACATGTTCCCAGAGCACGCCCCTCAAATTCGCCAGAGTAAGGACTTGAACCACACACCCAGCCATGTGGGATTCCAGTTACCCTAACTACCACACCACACCACTGACTATCCCAGAAGATTTTTTTTTTTTTTACATAATTCTAAAATTTAACATTTCTGATTTAGTTTGTTTCTCTTCAGATACTGATTGAAAATAAATGTTCTGATATCTCTAGGAAAGGATTCTTTTGTTATGCTTTTAGAATTCAAGTGATGCTACTGTATTTATACATATTTAGGCAAAAACTTAAAATGTGGTTTTAGAAAAAGGAAAGAAAAACATCTTTGGTGTCAGAATGAAAATAAATTGTGTGTTTTATTTTCAAATTGATAGAGAATGTTGCAAAACTAAACTACAAAAGTTCACAATTCTTTTCTTTTAGGAAACTCTTGCCTTTTTTTCCCATCAGAATAAACTTTTATGTGGTAGGGCTTCAGGGATGCCTTTACCGGTGTCCTGAAAGATCAGCAGGAGGGCCCATTCATTGCTTGCTCTGTCCTCAAGTGAGCTGCTAACAAGAGTGAAAGAAAAAAATGAAGTTTATTGCTAGCAGGTATAAGTCATAGTTATATTGGAAAAATAAAAATTTATTATTTTTTTCTTTAACCCAGTTTATATTTCTAAATGTTAAGTTTTTATTATAATTGTTTCTCTAGCACCTAATATTTTTATCAATACCAGTGTGGCAAAGATAGGCTGATTTTCCAGTGGTAGGGGGATCTATAAGTGTATTTAAATCATTGGAACCTTTTTTTTGCTAAAAGTCAAAACCCTTATAAAAAATAGATACTCTTGTTTACTAAGATTATTAGTTAAAAAAACTAACCAAATGAATTATAAGCAGCAGTTTATTACCATAAACATTTATTTTGAATAGTAAATTAAGTTTCAAATATTAAAAAGTTACTGTTTTATATCATTCCTTATATGGCATTTAAAACTTTATATTTTAAAATTTTTGAATACAAAGATCACCTCCTACCTTTTCCATTCTAGACAAAGTAATAATCCTAAGTGAAAGTAATTGAGTTAATTGCCAACTAAGCATTATTAAGGTTGATAGGAAAATAACATCAAATTTTTTAATCGTTTCCCATAGATAATTTTCTATTATATATTTTCATATGGTCAGAGGAAGAAAATTTACACAAACCTGTAATCACAAATTCAAATTTAGTCTGTTTAGTAGTTGATTTGGTCTGTTTAGCAGTTTCCAAAATATTCAACACCCACCTTAATTTTTTTAATTAAACCTTTGCTTTAGAACCTCATAATTTACGTTTCAGCAGATACCAAAGTGATCCATGTTATTTCAAACTAGGTCATAGAATATAAATACAAAAGATGATGAAGCAAATAAAAAAATTACTGTCTTCATTTGTTTGCATTAAATTTTTTTATTTGTCAAAATGTTTATTATTTTTCCACAGTAAATTAAGAGTAGTTTTTATGTCTTTGTAAATAAAATTATATCACTGATTTTGTATGTGAAGATCTAATTTCATTAATAAAAAAGAAATTGTTAAATGTTTATTTACTGTAATCTTAATGGGCAGGGTTAAAATGTTATTTAAAATAAACTTGCCTATTAAATAATTTTATGGTACTTTGTAGTTTCATTATTTGAATTACATATATTGCATTAATTATATTTTGAATTCTCATTCTGAATATTAACTTTTCTTACACAAAGATGGTTCTGTAGTTTTTAATGTCTTTCATTTCTAAAAAGTTTGCCACTCATGAATCATTTCATCATTAATAAATCATTTCTTAGTTAATTAACTTTCAGCATAAGGACACCTACTTTCTGGCCATCAGAAAGATCAGGTGAATTGTGCTATTTTTTAATCAAAATCACAGTATATTGTAAGAAAAAAATCTTAATGCTAAATTAGAACAATAAATGCAACAGTTGCTTAACCTGAGTGGAAAGCTTTAGAATATGCTTTCCCAGGACAGAAAGCACCAAGGTCAAGGCAAAAGGCCTCAGGGATGTGGAGTACACTGCAGCCTATAGATGGAGGAGGGAGTTCATTTCTTCCTCACAAGTGCCTCTTCACCCAGAGCCAAATATGATATTTTTTTTTGCTTTGTTTTGTTTTTAAATCAAAAACCAACTTACGTGAGTTGAGTATGGCTAGGAGGTGGAAGGTTTGCTTTTTTCCACTAAGACCAATGAAGCATTTACCCTACTGTACTTGGGAGATGATATAAAAACATAAAAATCCTTTGCAGGGGGTCAGCAGGTGGTGTAGTGGTTAAGGCACTGGACTCCCATATGGTGGACCATGGCATGGTTCGAGTCCCAGACACATTGGCTTGAGAATCACACCAGGTGAGTGTCTGTGCCCAAAATTCTAGGTGAATAGAGGAGAAAGGATGGTGGCATAGCCATCCCCCTGAGGGTTGATTTCTCACTTTCCCTCTCACTGTGTCTTGTCTCTCTCTGACAAGCACACATGTTCTATGGCAGAAATGAATAAAAGAGAAGACACAAAAGCATGGAGAGCAATGATGATACTGAACCAGTGGGGGAGGTGGGTGGGAAATAGAGGTTGAGAAGGAGAGAATCTGGGGAAGAAGAAAGAAGCAAAACATTTAAAGGACCCCCAAATGGGCAAAAAAAAAAATGTTAATTTCTTTTTCTTTTTCTTTTTCTTTTTTTTTTTTGAGAGGTCTTTGCTATAGGCGCGTGTGCTCTTCAGCAAGACAGAGACAGAGACAGAAAACAAGAAATCACCCCCCAGGAGGGATGGCCACGCCGCAATACCTTCTCCTCCATTCTTCGCTTAGGATCTTGGGCACACACTCACACACGCCCGGTGTGAGTTTAAGCCACTAGGTCCAGGACTCGAACCGGGGTCGACTACATGGGAGTCCAGTGACACAGCCATTACGCCAACTGCTGGTCCCAAATCTGTTGATTTTGATGTTTACAGTAGTGTCTTTTACTGAACCAATATGCAGTGTATTCATGATGGGGAAATTCATTTGATATGCTAAAATGATACACAGTGCTTAAATGTATAAAATGTAAAAAAGTTTTAAAAACAAAAAAATCCTCTGGCATGTGTGTTTTCCACACAAATCTGGCACACAAAGGGCTATTAAATAACCAGAGTCACACTGCTCTGCCTTGAGAACCACATTAAGCAGGTTAGTCAGTCCATTCACAGTAGCATGTGCTACTAAGATGCCATGCTTCCCTGGCAGGGACCACATGGGAGCACGGATTCAATTCCCATTTCGATCTGAATACCTGTTATGGTGGCATGAACATCTAATCCCAACAACTTGGGCCTGAGGCAATAAGGCTGCAAGTTTAAGGCTGGCCTGAACTAAAAGACCTTTTCTTGGCTAAAAGAAAAACAGGAGCTGGGAATACTGGTACACACCTTATGGTCCAACTGGGAAATTGAGGCAGGAATAGGGCAACGTGGGAAGAATTTTAAAAATAAATACATACATAAAAGCCAGAAAAGACTTCTAAACCATCTGAAAAAGAAATCCTGGCTTTCAGTCTTTCAGAAAAAGTTGATTTCTCATTTACATTACAAAAACAAAGGAATAACTAAACATGTACTGAATTTCTATAGGTTTCTAGTGTTGTATTTGTTTTGTCACACTTGAGAGGTCTTTGCTATAGGCGCGTGTGCTCTTCAGCAAGACAGAGACAGAGACAGAAAACAAGAAATCACCCCCCAGGAGGGATGGCCACGCCGCAATACCTTCTCCTCCATTCTTGTCTTAGGATCACACACGCCCGGTGTGAGTTTAAGCCACTAGGTCCAGGACTCGAACCGGGGTCGACTACATGGGAGTCCAGTGACACAGCCATTACGCCAACTGCTGGTCCCAAATCTGTTGATTTTGATGTTTACAGTAGTGTCTTTTACTGAACCAATATGCAGTGTATTCATGATGGGGAAATTCATTTGATATGCTAAAATGATACACAGTGCTTAAATGTATAAAATGTAAAAAAGTTTTAAAAACAAAAAAATCCTCTGGCATGTGTGTTTTCCACACAAATCTGGCACACAAAGGGCTATTAAATAACCAGAGTCACACTGCTCTGCCTTGAGAACCACATTAAGCAGGTTAGTCAGTCCATTCACAGTAGCATGTGCTACTAAGATGCCATGCTTCCCTGGCAGGGACCACATGGGAGCACGGATTCAATTCCCATTTCGATCTGAATACCTGTTATGGTGGCATGAACATCTAATCCCAACAACTTGGGCCTGAGGCAATAAGGCTGCAAGTTTAAGGCTGGCCTGAACTAAAAGACCTTTTCTTGGCTAAAAGAAAAACAGGAGCTGGGAATACTGGTACACACCTTATGGTCCAACTGGGAAATTGAGGCAGGAATAGGGCAACGTGGGAAGAATTTTAAAAATAAATACATACATAAAAGCCAGAAAAGACTTCTAAACCATCTGAAAAAGAAATCCTGGCTTTCAGTCTTTCAGAAAAAGTTGATTTCTCATTTACATTACAAAAACAAAGGAATAACTAAACATGTACTGAATTTCTATAGGTTTCTAGTGTTGTATTTGTTTTGTCACACTTGCCCTTAGCTGCATTTCTAAGGAGAAAGTGATTATCAAGTGATTTATAGTAAGGCAACCTGGATGGTTGTTTTTAGGACCGGGAAGGACAAGATAGGATTCTGTTGATGGTATGATAAAAGAAAGGGAAGGTAGGAATTTAAATCCCCTGGTTCCACAATTTCTGCATCTCATAGAACAAGGTAAATTTTACAAATTAAGTTTTTAAAAAATATGCCTTACTTTCAAGGATCGAGCTACAGTTCAATTACTGTTTTGGTAAGTAAACAGAAGGTGCTGTGGGAGAAGAAGCGACATTCAGAGTGCACAGTAGGGAAGCTGGATATGACCCCTTGATCTGAGTTCTGAAAAAAAAGTACGATTCTCCCGCAGAAACTCAGACGTGAAGGAAGGCAACTCTGGGCAGAAAAAACGGGAAGAAAGGAATACGATAACATGAGTTAATATGAGATAATGAGGTGTTTTGGGAGCCCTGATATAAGAAATATGGAAAGTAATCTGGGAAGGTAGTTTAAGATAAAGTTGAGAGGCCAGAGGGGAAACCTCAAAATGCCTATATACTAAGCTAAAAAGCTTGAGTATTATACTAAGCAGAGAAAAGAGCCTTCGTAAGTGTTAATTAGGGAGGAATAGAAAATTCTAAAAGACTTATATACAAAGATCAGTTCCATTCTGGAAGTCAATTTTACAATTTACCAAAATCCTCTAAAATGTGCATACCATTTGTGAAAGTAATGTCTTTGTTTACTGAGAAGTAATATGTCCGTCCCCCTTTGGGGACAGACAACCAGTGGACAGCTTCTATGTGTCTTGCACAAAAAAAGGGGCCCACATCTTGACTTGAATTATTTTTTTGCTTATTCAGATACTGCTCCACCAAAGAAAAGAAACTTCTCATCTGACCAGTCAAGCTAAGACAAAAGTCCAAAGGTTTCTCTTGTTTGTTGTTATTCAATATAAAGAATTAAAAGTGCTTTGTCAAATTATTTTCCTACTAACCCTGTCTTTACTCATCTCAAGCATAGCCTTTAAGCTTAGCCTATTATAGCATTCAAGGTTAGGTAAATTCTTAAAGTCATCTTACATGGTTTGCATAAGAAATACAATTACTTAAATAGTATCTAATAAATATAAATGAATTTAAATGTTCTAGATTTTTCTCTTTCCCTCTTTCTAGCCTAAATCTCAGTCTTCGTGACTTTATCTTGTAAGTGATCAGTATAACTTTTGGTGCTGATAAAACAGAGAAGAAAACAAGGAAGAACACTATTTTATTATTTATTGGATTATATTGCAACCATTATTCACAGCCACTTTAAAAATAGTCTTTTATTGGGGCCAGCCAGTGTCTTGGTAGCTAATGTGGCTGGATCCCATATGGCCAACTACACCATTTGAATCCCAGACCTAGCAGTTGAAAAACACACAGGCTATGCATGTGTGCATGCCCAAAATCCCAAAAGAAGGGAGAAATGGAGAAAGGATCGTGTGGCATGACTGTTCCCCATGGGTGACAGGAGATGTTTTCTCACTTTTGCTAATAAATAGATAATAGTTTATTGAGTTGGAAAAATCAATATGTCAAGTGGAAAAACAGAATACAAAACTAAACCACAGAAGCAGAAAGTTTACTCTCACTTCTCCCTTGCCCTTTGCCCCTGAAGCAGGTCAAAGACACTTATTCAAGAGGTGCTCTCCCTATACTTTAACGAAAGGGACATCTTATCTCTGAAGACACACAAACACAGAGGAATATCTAAACAGGCCTTGCTAAGTTCCCCTAGTTTATTATTATTAGATCATACCCCCTTTTCCAATCATGCTTCCCCAGGATTATCTACTCCATCAAACCTATTATCTATTTCTTTGGATTTTTTTTTTAAGTTTTATTTCTTCTATGAGCAGGAGAAAAAGAGCCTCCTCCAACAGGGTCTTGATGCTGCAACTCAGGTTCAGCCCCAGCCAGACCCAAATCATAGGCACACACATGCCCAGGGGACTCAAGGGAGTCTCCAAACACAAACTGAGAACCTTCCCGTGTGGGTCAGTCTCACAGAGCATCACATTTTATGGCCGTGCCATAACCCGGCCCCCAGGGTCTTCATTTCTAAAGGTTCCCATGTCACATTAAATGTAACAAATACAAATGTATGCTTTACTTTTATTAACCTGTCTTTTGTTGCAGGGGCCTCAGTCAGGAACTAGAGTGGGAAAGAAATATATTTTGCATCCTCTACAACTATATGCCAGGTGATCTTGGTTTTCTAATTTAACATATTGATTATTATGTGACTATATATAAACACTTATACACAAACATTGATACAAAAATCCCTGGATAGTTAGCATATGCCTGCATACATCAAATTCTAAACAAGTACACAGAGATTTGGGCTATGACTTTCTCTTGAATTGCAAGTCATTTTAAGTTTTCTTCATAGTTTTTTCCATTTTTGGTTCCAAATTTTTTTGCACAAAGTATGTATTTATCATTTGACAAACTGGTGTTTTAAAAATAATATGGTCCTTTGCTGATATAAAGAAAGGCTACAAAGAGACCTGACTGAGGCAGATACATGCAGTGTTTTACAACTGACAGAATAATCCAAGAAATGTGAGACCTAGAACTCAGGGATAATGACAAATTTGAGAGGTTTTAACAAAGTACAACCAACAGACGTTGGGCAACAATGGAGATATTGGTGGAGGAGTGGGGGAGAAAAGGAAAGAGTTAAGATAATAGGTAGATGATTGTGCCCCACCTTGAGGTAGGAAATACAGCAAACTATCAGGTTTATGGTGAGGAGAACATGGAGGGTTTTATTTGGGACTATTGGTTTGAGCTGCCTGGGGACCATGAGACAAAGATGTCCAACAGATAACAAGATATAGGCCTGGACCACTGGAGAGTGACATCGGAGGAGGGTACAGATTTGGGAATCACGGCGTGTAACTTTCCATTGCTTGATAACACCATGGGGAGTGCACAGAGAAGCAAACTAACAGAGGATAAAGTTCTAAATAAACAATGCGAGAGGACCGAGGGTGCTAAGGCATAGAGGAAACTGGGAGAGTGTAACTTATTGACATTAAGGGAAGGGAATTTAAAAGACAAATAGACATGGTCAGAAATGAGAAGTTTTCAGCAAGGTAAAAAGCAGTGCTTTTGGGGTTGCTAATTAAGATCTTCTATGATATCGATGGCACTATTTAAGTGCAGTGATTCCATGTAAAAGGTCGAGGGAGAAGGAAGTGCCAAAGTTGAATCAGTGAACATGGTGTAAACATGGGACTAAACAAAGAGGACGATGGTCCCATAAATAGATGGGAACACAGGCACGGCCACATCTCCAGGACACTGCTTCCCTGCCTGGGAAAGGAAGATGCCTGCCTCGCAGCAGCGTTGTGAGGATTAAAGCCTATAACTAATGGAGTGTACTCATGTCCTTCCACTGAATCAGAATTTTTCAGATCTCCATGTTTTCATCTCCTTCATATTTTAATCATCAAGGTCAGGTGAGAAACAACGCATAGAGTTCATTGGCTCTGCATTTTCCTAGTTCAAGCTCTTCGATCTCAAAGTCTGACCTCTGAAAATAGTATTTCTTCAGCACTTAGAGCAAGGACAGTTTGGCTTGGGACTAAACAGATAGGCAGAATATATTTCTTCTCTCACTTCACCTTCCAAACTGAAGAAATGGCCTCAAATAGAGATTTTAGGAGCAAATGTGACTCGCTTTTTCAGATGGGAGTACCTACTGAGAGAACTCCTGTTGTGAATTAATTAAATATTCCGACATATTTCCATATCTAGCTCTGGATATCTCTGGCTACTTTTTCTGTTTTCAACTAAAGATGTCAGAAGACCAGTTGAGCCTGTGCTTGAGTGAAGTCAGAGCCGTAAATGTGACATAACAATTGCTGCCCGCTCACAGGGAAACAGGAGGAGGAAGGGACTGCCAAGTCCACACCACCGGTACAGAAAGCGGGTAACTACTTGAGATAGTCTATTCAAATCCAAGGCTTAATGTTCCCAAATTTCCCAAGAAGGCAGTGGTAGGGGCTCAGCCCAGGAGTCGTCTCTCAGGCTACCAAGAACTCAGCGGGTAAGAACAGAGGTCCTGTCTCTTTCCAAACAGTTCAACAGAAAAAGTGCTACGGTTTGCCATATCTAATCTAAGCAGGGTTCTGATAGCCACTAGAAAGGAAAACAAACAACAGATGAATCAAGGAAACAGGAACTACGTCATTCTTTTGGAGAATTTATTTTTTTTCTAGTAAATAAGCCCTTAATTTAGCCTCGTCAGTGGAAATTTCTCAAGTATGTATGGAGTGTCTGTATGCACATTGTGTATTTTAAACTTTTTGGAGCTTATCCAGATATAGCAAATACTATTCTTGAAGAATTTCCCTTTATGGATGTCCTGCTGAGAATTTGCTACTTGTGATTTGAAGCAAAATTTGAGAACAACTGCTTTTTAAGCCCAGTAGGAGTCAGCCACGTGCATGTCTCAAGACAGGAAATATACAGACCCTCCTATTTTCTCCTACAAAAGTTGAAAAAGCTGCATTTGAGAGGGATCCTCAGATAACGGTGGTGGCCCATTCCGTTCCTTTGGGAGCTGGCATGCCTATGTGTTGGAGGAGAAAAATTCGTCGTACATTCTCCTATCATACTATTTAAATCGCAGAAACAGCTTTAAGAAAAGGTGAGTTTTCTTACCCCTAATTTTCCTTTGTGTCTTATGAGTTACTTTGATGTAATTTTTTTAAGGATGAGAGATTTTTATAAACTGTCCAGTGACTGCTTGTGTGAAAACTTTTGCTTGGCAAGTAAACATATACCACGAAGTTAATTAGCCATTTGAGACAGCAGTTTTAAAAGCTCTTTGAGCCAGCAGCTATCACATTTTATATGTTGAGCTTTTCAGACTTCTCATTTTGATGGCAGGCATGTGGAAACAACGCAGTGCTCAGAAAACTCTGGAGCTGCCTCCTGAACTTTGTAATGGTCTCCATACACAGGCCAGAGCTTCACCATTATCAATGGAAGGGGGGGAATTCTGGGATTTTACTTGGCTTACCTTTTTTAAATAAATACCATTAGCACTCAGGATTTTTATGACTGAAAGTCACAGATTTTAAGTGAAAAAAATTAATGAGTTTCTTGTTATCGAGTTTCCAAAAATATGCCTATTGTTCAGAAGTACTTCGTAAGAAAATTCATAATCTTAGATTTACCAAGGCTGTACAAGACTGAGGAAAATAAATCAGTGAGTTATGTGTATGTCCAGCCCACACAGACGTATAATATACCTCACAGCTAAAGTGCTGAGCTACGTGTTGAAACTGAGACGACATAGGTAAAAAAACGTGCATCTCATGTGTATTGACGCTTTTTCCTTCACAATGATAGCCAAATCCTCTTTAGTGTCCGTCACCCATTTGAAAGCCAAATGGAGTTCCTTAGCTATCATTTGAGACTTCAGAAATGTGGGAATTATAAAGAATCATTAGTAAAATGTGTGCTTCTTATACATAAAATATAAGGAAAGCCTCAAGTCTTTTTAGTCATCATTTCAAATCCTCAGCACTGCCATGTGTAAATTCTAGCATTTTTATTAGCCAAAGTACATGAGTTAAAATTGAACACAAATATTCTAAACATATGGATCATACAAGACATTTCTTAACATATGTTTTGTGATATATGCCTCAAGCTGTATTCCAAATTACTTGCTGGAGAAGGTAAACTCTGATGTCTGTTTTCTACACTTGTTCTATTTATTCCCACATTCTCATCAGTTGCCAATTCTGAAAGTGTTCTACCTAAACAAGAGCAGCAGATCTGTGTTTTAATGTAACATCACCTCACTGACAAGTTTGCCTCTTATTTTCATTATACTTGCCAACAACATTTTGAGTACAGCTGGATTAATTTGAGTTCCTTAGGCAAGTCTAGAAACTTTTCTACTGTAATATTGGAAATAAGTGTTTGTTGAGGACATTTTAGAGAAGCCTTGAATTGTTTTGTTGCTGTTTTTACTTTTCTTTTTTTAAGAGATTTTTGCCTCGAGACCAGCAATTAGCGTAATGGCAATGTTGGGGGACTCCCACGTAGTCAACGCGGTTCGCATCCCAGACCTGCTGGCTTAAAACTCATGCCGGGCGCGTGTGCATGCGTGCCCCAACATCCCGAGAGGAGAAGGGATTGCGGCGGGGCCATCCCCCCTAGGGGGTGATTTCTCGCTTTCTGTCTCTATGTCTCTCTGTCTGTTTGGCGAGCACACACGCCCTATAGCAAAAACCTCTCCAAAAAAAAAAAAAGAGAGATTTTTGCCTTAGGGCATATATGCTTGCCAGAGAGGGAGACAGAGACAATGAGAGAGAAAGTGAGAAAGCAAGCCATGCTATGAAGGAGAGGGATTGTATGTCCCCACTTAATATATACGGAGTGTCTGCACTCTAAATATATATATATATTTGAAGAAAAAAAAGAAAGTGAGAAATCACTCCCCCAGGGGGGATGATCACACCACAATTCCTTTTCCACCATTCTCTTCCCAGCATCTTGGGCACACACTTGTGCGGTGTAATTTTCAAGCCACTGTGTCCAGGACTCAAATGGTGGTTGGCTATGTGGGAGTGCAGTGACATAACCGTTACACCATCTGCTGGCCCCGTTGTTTTTACATTTTTAATCCCGGAAACATGATTCCTAATTTAGAAAATGAAACACTTGGGTTCATATGGGAAGTTGGAGGTCAGTTAAACAAACTTGAATTTACATGTTCTCATAATTATCTTCCTCCTCTCTGTTACCATCAATTTTCTTGGTTACCTTTGGTACCCTAAAAAGGGCTTTGAAGAGAGGAATGAGAGGAGGACTCTTTCCTGCTAAGACACATAAAACCCCTCCAAAATAATTAGCTGAGCATTTATCTATCTCAGACTACTTTGACATTATAGATCCCTTTGATGGACCCTCTCCTGGGGGGCAGGGAGATCTAATGAAATACAGTGGCGAGGGAGGATACATCAATGGCAAACCAGTTAACAATTCTGACATAGAATTTGCTCTGGGAACCTTTCCAAAATTCCTGAGTGATTTATTTGGTTCCCTACCCTTTCTCTTTGGCCCTATCTAAAAGTCCTATTGGGCTGTTCCACAGTCATCTCAAACCTCACTGTACAACCTAAAAGTAAACTCATCATTTCCCTCTCTTGTTCCCCACTCTGCTTCCATCAGATATACTCTTCTATATGCTCCATGATCCAACCAGTTGCTCAAACCAGAAATTGGGGCTGAACTAACTCCTCCCACTCTCCCAACTCATATACCGAAAGATGTCTGAGTTATGCCAATGCTCTCTCTTAAATTCACCTACTTCCATTGTCACTACCACCACCTTCATTTATGCTTCTGCCTTCTTTCCTTGAATAGCAGTAGCCTTTTAACTGGCCTCTGTGCGTCTGAGGATGACCTCTGACACAAGAACAATTGAACTGAACCAGTAGATGGCATAATGGTTGCATCACCGGACTCCCATGTGGTCGACCATGGTTTGACTCCTGTACCCGGTGACTTAAAACTCACACCGGGTTCTTGTGTATGTGTAACCAAGATCCCAAGAGGAAAATGGAGGAAAGAGGATTGCAGCATGGTCATTCCTCCAACCCCTGGAGGATAATTTCTTGCTTTCTGTCTCTCTGTTTCTCTCTGTCTCTCTAGTGAGCACACATGCCTTATAACAAAAAAAAAAAAAAAGGATAAAGAACAATTAGACTAATAATTGTCCAGAAAATACATTTGACTTTGCTAGTCCCTTATTTCAAATTCTTCCCTTACTCCTGACTCACCTTAGGATAATGTCCAGATTTCTTCTTAGCGGATTTATTCTCAGAGAATCAGCATAGTCTAGTGGATTATAGCAAAACTCCCTAAACCAAGATACTCAGAAGGACCCCCAGATTTTTGTAAATGGCTGCATTATAATGGATTTATTCTGTAGGTCCGTTTGGTGTCTAAGGTTTGCATCTCTAACAAGCTCTCAAGTGATGCAGACACGACTGGTCCTTGGACCACACTAAGGAGCAAGGCTTTGAATATACTTCCCAGACTAGTTTTAGCTCAAATCCCAGTATGTTCATCATTACTTTCATGAAATTAGTGAAGTCAACCTGTATGAGGGGCTGCCAGGTTTACAGAAAAAGCATATCATAAAAAAACTATGTATTTTGAAAATTTTTTGCACCATAATAAACTCATACTTTAATTTCATTTTTCTACAATCTTTTTGAAATACCCTCGTATGTCTCTCATTTTCTTTGACTATAAAATCAAGATTATAACTGTGTACCTTTTTCTGAGGTTTGATGTAGACTAAATGTATTGGTATTTTCTAATTATTTGCAGTAATGCATGTCAGAGTGTTACTTAAGTGCTATTCACTGTTACTACAAGTCAAGACTGAATAATTTAGCCTCTACATTATGCTTCGAATCAACCTTTACTACTGCTCTCATAACACACAAACACACATACACATTCCACTGCTGAGTCATGCTGTGTGGTCTTTAGTAAATTAAGCACAGGGCAAATGCTTCTTTTCTACTATGCAGCTAGACCTCAACCACCTCATCTTTTGGGTGTCAGCTCAGGTGCTGCAAGCCCTACATCCATTGATACACCTGACCAACCAAGTGGGCATCTGGTTTCACTTTTGTGTATTGTCATATGACTAAAGTGCCCTTTTTATTTCATGTTATAATCTTGTTTATCTGTATCTCCTCTAAAAATATATGTTCCATTACAGCAAGGAACTGTGACAATTATCACTGAATTTCCAGCATCCTACATACTCTTTTTCAGATATCATGTGATCAGTAAAGGATGAATGCATTTTATAGAGACTTTTCATAAAAACCTGTAAGAGGAGAAATAAAGATGGAACAAAAAGCTTTAAGATCCAGTTCAAAAAAAAAAATGTTGGTTATAATAGAGTGAGCTTTTCTCCAAATGTTGCCTCTCGGCTGAATTGTGAACCCAGTAGAAAGGAAATAAACATAATCTAACAAGTATGTATACACACACGTGCGCACCCACATACACACACATTTGTTCCAACCTAATTATCATTCTTTATTCAGTTCAGCTAATTCTGGGATAGTGAAAGAGACTAAAAACAAAGTGTATAGCCTGCAAAGGCTGTTTTCTGAGCCCAATTTGGATTTCTTGTTCTAATTACAATAATTTGTTTGTCTGTGTAAAAGTTTGGGCATATAGTGCCGATAACGTGCATCCATACACAAGGGAACTCCTTTCTAGTTCATGTAAGATGCTGGAGTATTTCAACAACAAGACGTGTTACATTCATTGAGTAAACGAGGCTAGAAAGTCAATGTGAGCGTGATAGCGTGATGCTGGGAAGGGCCAAGGTTATGAAGCCCGGTCCGTGCTGAGCTCTCTGTGAACTTAGCCAAGTTAATTTGCCTCCATACATGCAAGATGGAGTAAAGTCAGCCATCTTGTAGAATTTTATTTTAGGTTAAGATTAACAGTCATCTTTACTTTTTTTTCTTCTCACATCCTTCTAATTCTGTCACCACTGGACTTTAACCCATCTCACTCGATTGTTAACAAAGCTTTGAGATACTCTTGTACTTAATTTTGCCAGAGCAGGACTCACCAAATGACCTCTGAGTTTTATTTTTCAGATTATTTGACATGTCAAATTATCCCCTCACATTAGTTAAGAATACACTTTTTTGGTATTATTTCTAATTTCATTGCAATTATAACACTAAAAATGGTGTCATGGAATTGGGGTAGAAAAATGGATTTCTAAGATTCTTGTTTCCAGCTCGATTCTGTTCTTTTTAATGATCTCTTGTTTATAAAATAATTTATGTAACATGTCATAGTCACATCATTCATAATGCTTTTTAAAAGAGCATTAACAGTTTTGATCAAGGTACCAAACTATCATTTTTTGACAGAGCCATAACATCATAAATGCATGTAATTTATCCATTCAGAGATTTGTTCACTTATCCATCATTTTGTAGATCAAGTCAATGCAGATCTACCCCAAAAATGCAGTTAAAGTGTTCAATTTTCTTTATATCATGAAACTCTACATTGTGCTGATGACCACCAATGAGCATCTGTCTATTAGAAATTTTGGCCAACACCTCCTGGTATAAAGCTAACAGTGCTTCCAATTCTGTGCAAGAAGGATTTTTTCACATGAAGAAAAAGAAATCTTCTTTATTAGACTTGTGGGTATACCGTGTATTTGGGCAGGAAGCATCTGACACCACACTGTCATGTTATGTTAAGAAAGATTTCATTAAAAAAATGATTTTAATCTTGCGATTACATTCAACCTACTTGTTGGTCCCTTGAACATTTTTATAGTTGTAATGCCACAGAAGATTCTAATCTTCAACTGACAGTTTAAAGAATTGAACAGTCTTACTATAATTACGGTCAATGTTTTCTGTATTTTGTCTTATTATCAAAGTGACACATTAGCATACAATTTAGAAAGTAAAACTTTGAAAACTCCATAAACTCAGTCAGGAGGCTTAACATTTAAGCACATTTTCTTCTAAACTTCTCTATTTAAAAAAATTTATGTAATTGAGATATACTGACTATTCACTAATATACTTTTTCACTTTAAACATGTCATAAGCAATAGACCATGCCGTTAAATACTTTTCCAAGGACTCTCATGTTAATAACTTCTAGAATTATTATTATTATTTTTTTTTAGGCAAGGTCTTGCTACGTCATGACCCTCTTATAGTGTTATTTTAAAGTCAGTTAGCTAATAATTGAATGTTCTCTTAAGCTGTATGTAGAAAGTCCTTTCGGTTTTTTTGTTTGTTTTTTTAAGAGAGATTTTTATTATAGGGCACTTGTGCTCACAGCAGAGACAGAGAGAGACAGGGAGACAGAAAGCAAGAAATCACCCCCAAGGGGATTGGCTACACTGCAGTCCCTTCTTCATTTTTCTCTTGGGTTTTTGGGCATGCACACACACAAGCCTGGTATGAGTTTTAAGTTGCCAGATCCGGGACTCAAACCACAATCAATTATGTGGGAGTCTACCAATGTAACCATTATGCCATCTGCTGATCCCTATAGAAAGTCTTTTTCAACTCCTAACTAAATGTAAGCATACTTTAACAAACACCAAGCAAAATACATTTAAGTGCAAACCATATACTTAGAATCTTTAGATGAGGGGGTCAGCAAACATTTTCTGTAAAGAATCAGATAGTAATATTTTAGATTTCAAATTATTCATCTAGTATGCTAACAAATGGATGTGACTGTGATCCAATAAAACTTTATATGTGCAGACCCAGCTGGTGGCATGGTGGTTAAAGTGTCTAGATCCCACATGGCTGACTGCATGGTTCGAGCCCCAACCCGGTGGTTTGAAAACCACATTGAGTACATGTGTATGTGTGACCAAAAATCCTTAAAGGAGAAATCAAAGAAATGGGGCTGTGACATGACCAACCCCCAGGAGGGGATGCTTTCTCACTTTCCCTCTCTCTCTGGCAAGTACACGTGCCCTCTATCAAATTAAAAAAGAAAGAAAGAGAAAGAGTGATTAAACACTGCGTGGAAGAGGTAGATCCTATGTGACTGACCACAATTTAAATCCTGGCACCCAGCAGCAACATGCCAGGCATGTGTACACATCAGCCCAGGATTCTAATAAAATGGAGAGGTGGAAAACCAATGACTACAGTATGAGCAGACCCCATATTGTGGAGGTGAGAGAAGAGAAGACTACCTGTGCTCACTTGCACACACTCTGCATCTCCATCTCTCATGCATGCATGTGCCCTCTGACATTAAAAAATAAAAATAAATGTAAAATAAAATCACTCCTAGACCCATAAGACAAGCTGTGTTCCACGATATGAGACCACATGGAAGGGAGGATTCTATTTGTGTTCTAACAAAAAGCTAAGCTTGTTAGCACATGCCTATAGTCTGAGCAATTTGGGAAGGTTCAGACAGGAGGACTGTAAACTCATGGGTTTCAAAAGCAAGAAAGTTCTTTAAAAGTTAAGGACAAACACCTGGGAGAATGAGATCTTTAATGAACAAAGAAAAAGAAAGAAGGAAGGAAAGAAGAAAAGGAAGGGAGGGAGGAAGGAAAGGAAGAAAAAGGAAGAAAGAAGAAAGAGAAAGAGAAAGAACGAAGGAAAGAAAAAAGAATGAAAGGAAAGAAAGAAAGGAAGAAAGAAAGGGAAAGAAAGAAAAAAGCAAGCAAGCAAGCATTTTTGGTCTATTTTAAATATAAGTTATCTGGGACCAGCAGTTGGCGTAATGGCTATGTCACTGAACTCCCATGTGGTCGACCATGGTTCGAGTTTTGGACCCGGTGTCTTAAACTCATGCTGGGCATGTGTGCATGCATGCCCAAGATCCCAAGAAGAGAATGGAGGAACAGGTATTGTGGCATGGCCATCCCCCCAGGGGGGTGATTTCTCATTTTCTGTCTCTCTGTCTCTCTTTCTGGGAGAGCGCACGTGTTCTATAGCAAAAACCTCTTCAAAAAAATTTATATATATATATATGTTATTGATGGAAAATTTTCACTAGCCAACTAAGACCTTTAGTTAATATAGTGTGTTCCAGACATGCCTTTACAATGTGGTCTGCAGTTGGGCAAGAAGAATATAAATATCTTCATAGCAAAGTATAGTTGATTTTTTTTTTTTGAGAGGGAGAGAGATTTTTTGCTATAGTGTATGTGCTCTTGCCAGAGAGACAGAGAGAGTGAGACAGAAAGCGAGAAATCTCCCCCCAGGGATATGGCCATGTCACAATCCCTTCTCCTCCAGTCACCTCAGGATTTTGAGCATGCATGCATGTGTGCCTAGCATGAATTTTAAGTTGCTGGTTCTAGGACTCAAACCATAGTTGACTACTTGGGAGTCCAGCAACGTAACCACTACGCCATCTGCTGGTCCCAGTGTAGCTGAATTTTTAAAGCTCTGACAGGCAAAAACAGATTCATATATGATCTCTCTGTT
This sequence comes from Tupaia belangeri chinensis, assembly GCF_000334495.1. Taxonomy (NCBI): domain Eukaryota; kingdom Metazoa; phylum Chordata; class Mammalia; order Scandentia; family Tupaiidae; genus Tupaia; species Tupaia belangeri. The sequence continues at coordinate 1,315,975 of NW_006159990.1, read as the reverse complement.
ACCCAAGTATGAATAAAATGCTGCCCTCGGGGTGTGATCTATCAAGCGGTTCTAGCAGTACTCACTGACCTATAGACCACAACCTTTCACATGCCACCTCACTGCCTCCTCCACAGGGTGGATTCCCCTCTGCTCCAGAATCTTTCCACACCTTTTCTTCAACCTTTTATTCAAACTTCAAGGCACAGCTCTAGAAGAAACCTTACCTGAAATTTTTGGAAATTTCCAGAACACTGCATACCTCTAAGCATTTTCACAAGCACTCTTTCGCCTCTAAGCATTTTCACAAGCTCTCTTTCCTTTTACCACAAAATATTTACCAAGTGCTCGGTATATGCTAGTGGTATGCTACAAAGCTGGTGTCCAGTGGCAAACATAGTATTTGCCCTGCATTTTCACTGAGTGGGAAAGACAATTAACTAGAGATAAAGCATACTGTGTGTGGTAAGATCTTGACTGGTAGAAGAGTAATGGGATCAAGACAATATTTGTGTGTGTATCTCCCCCATGCCAGCATGTAAACTTTCCATGATCTTACCATCGCTGCAAAGCACCATGGGTAGCCTGGAGTTGAAACTCAAGAGCATTTTACAAGTCCTGCAGAACTCCAGTATCTGCTAGATACAGTTGGGTTTAAAAGTAAAACAGACCATGGCAGGTGCCAGATTGTGAACAATCTTTGGATTATACTGAAGAGCTTGGATTATGAAGGTCACTAAAGGTAGTGCGATTTGAAGACAAGTAATTTAAATACTATGGATTGGCCTCTTTATTTATAAAACAGAAAAAGAGTGTCTGGCCCCCAAACCAAAAGATTCTATGGGCAAATATCTGACTTATTTCTTGCACTTATTGAATACATATTTGTGCCAGGCACTGTTTTGGGTGCCAGAATCACAGCCCTAAAGAAGAAAGCAAAGATCTTTGCTCTGTGACATTGACGTGTCTGAAAAATTCACACACTGAGTGAGGTTTAGGATGAAATCTGAAATAACACTAAGTCATAACCAATATTTAGCAGCTAACATTGTGGACATTTGGTTTCCAAAGAATGATAATAGATCCCTTCCTCTTCTTTATATATACAGAATTAGCCTAAAAACTGAGATCAACATGGTGCATTTCCAAAGCTATAAACATACAACTGCTGAATGAAGGTTGTGAATACTCTGACTACAATCATTTTTCTTTGATGGATGCTAAAAGCCAACTTTGCCTACATCTCTAAGGCTGAGAACAGATAAAGTTAAATTAAAACTGGCTTTAAATATCAACTGGTCACCCCATACCACCAACCACAACAAATTTTAAACTGTCAAAACAGTAGCTTGTAATTATTGATTACTGTTATCACCAAAGTACAGGATACAGCTCTGTTCTGTATCTTCTAAAATCACATTCTGGTAGGAGGTAGATTATTTTGCTTCAGGCACAAATACTGGAAAAACTAGTTGTCAACCTCAACCCCCCCCAACCCAAACATCATCCCTCCCCGAACACATCACAGCACACATACTCACCAATACTCGTACACACACACACACACCTCACATACACACATCACTACCGCATGTTTTTAAGTGAGGATCTAGACAATAAAGCAAAATGTGGTTTTAGGTTTTTCTTCCCAACATCCATAGTAATCCAGTACACAAGAAACAAAAACAAATAGAAATTGAGTGAAGATTTGTACTTACTTATAAAGACAATTGCTTTATTTTATACAGCTAGAGGCAAACCTGAATTCAAGTATGGAAGGAAGCTCTCTCCTTATGCATATGAGGCTATTATCTGACCCCCAATTACAACTTGGAGTGACGGATACAAATCAGGAGAAGAGTTTTCATCTTTTTCTATTTTCAAAAAAAACACAGCACTAAACCACAGTTGTCATTTCAAACAAGCTTTTTGCCCATTTCTGTATGAAAAAAAAAAATGGCTTTTACTAGGAGCCTGGAATCATGAATTCTGATGGAAGCTTTTTTCACCCACTACTTTGTCAGCTTTAAAAAATTTTTTTGGCCTCACTGAATTCGTTTTTTCTGATTTGTTAGATACAAGGAACAAACTATGGAATGTAAAAACCTCTTCCAGCTCCTAGATTTAGTGTTTCTGTGAAAATGGACTTGGATCAGAAGAATGCTTTTAAAGAAAAGTAGTAATACCAAAAATGGCTATGCCACTAACGCTTTGTCTCCAGGCTTTATCTTATCCTGTATCTACAGGGGATTTCTGTTGAGTTTTCCTAAAATTTTCCTCTCTTCTCTTCCCCTTCCTGACCTCGTTTCCCTTTCTCCCTTATTCTCTCCCTCTGTTCTAAGGTCGAGAATTCATTTTTAGTAAGTAAACTATTACAGAAAAGACTGGTTGGTCATACAACTTACTTATTGCAGAGTGGAAGTTAACACTTCCTTCTTGAGAAAATGAGGTCATACAGAGCAAAATGGAAAAAAAAATTGTGCAAAATGACCAAAATGGTGATAAATGCAAGATTGTCTTTAAGCGGGTCACTAAGCTGGCACCTAATTTTGGCTGATCTGAAAGAAAATCTCTTTCACTTATATTTAACAGCCTGGTTCTAAATAGGTCGCTCATTACAAACTTGTAATTTAGCTTAAAAATAAGCATGTTAAAATGTATTTAGATTAGTAATGAATTTTTCTATTAAGTATTTGCAAAATTTTATTTGGAAGATGTATTTCATTTTTTCTAACTTTTCTTTCTAGAAGAAAATCACCTTCTTTGGAATTAATCCTTATATTGTAAAATAAGGACTTAGAACTGATCCAGCTCTTGCATTCTTTAACTAAGAACAAGGGATTCATAGGAAATAAGTTCAATATTTTCTAGTGTATCAATGTTTTATTAATTTTTAAAATAAGTAACTCATGCATTTGTTATATATAAAATTCCACAGGTATAAAAGGCTATAAGTGAAAAGTAAATTTTGCTACCTTCCTTGTCTCTTCATCATACTGTTTCTTATTTCCTTAGTTACTCTAGCTATTGTCAAGTTAAGTATCAGTTGATGGGAAGACAAATTTTGTTTTATTAGAAACAAATGATGTAGCAGCATTAGGATAACAATTATATATATTCTTAAATTCTTGACATTTTCTATCATTTTTAAAAATTTCTTATACAGTTTCTTTCTCAACATATTTGTATGATAGTTTTGAAGATACTTTGATACATTCTATCTTATTTTCTTATTTTTCTCTAAGGCACCATCTATAAATATAATTTTCAATATCTTACCTTATAAGGCATATTATTGTGTCATTCCTTTGCCATATATACATATGTGTGTATGTGTATATATATATTTAAAAATTTCTTATACAGTTTCTTTCTCAACATATTTGTATGATAGTTTTGAAGATACTTTGATACATTCTATCTTATTTTCTTATTTTTCTCTAAGGCACCATCTATAAATATAATTTTCAATATCTTACCTTATAAGGCATATTATTGTGTCATTCCTTTGCCATATATACATATGTGTGTATGTGTATATATATATATATATATATATATGGCAAAGCCATGACACAATAATCTGCCTTGTAAGATAGGATATTGAAAATTATATTTATAGATGGTGACCTAGAGAAAAATAAGAAATATGTACCAAAATATCTTTAAAACTATTATAAAAATAGTTATAAAAATATAATGTTGGGATTATACAAATAGTTATACAAATATAATGTTGGGATTGAAACTGTATAGGAAATTTTTAAAAATGAGGGAAAATGGCAAAATTTTAAGAATATATATAATTGTTATCCTAATGATTTTACATTTGTTTCTGGTAAAACAAAATTCATCTTCCCATCAACTGATATTTAACTTGAAAATAGCAAAAGTCACTAAGGAAACAAGAAATGTATATGCTATATGCTATATATATATATATATATTTGCTATATATATAAATGGTACATACATATTTGCTATATATAATATATATGTGTATATGTGTAGATATGTATATGTTAGACATGGAAATGAGTAAGTCATGACAGTTGCTCTTAGAGAACTTACATCTGGGTTGTAAAGCATACATTAAATCCTAAAACATTTATAACCAAGATAGAATACGAAAAATATCTGAGAAACATACAGAGCTTTCCTTAAACATACAATATGGGGAACCAGTAGTTAGCGTAATGGCTATGTCACTGGACTCCCACATAGTTGACCGCGGTTTGCGTCCCGGACCCAGTGGCTTAAAACTCACGCCGGGCGCGTGTGTGTGCGTGCCCAAGATCCCGAGAGGAGAATGGAGGAGAAGGGATTGCGGCGTGACCATCCCCCCTGGGGGGGATTTCTCACTTTCTGTCTCTATGTCTCTCTCTGTCTGTCTGGCGAGCACACGCGCCCTATAGCAAAAACCTCTCCAAAAAAAAAAAAATACAATATGGATACCACTTGTCAATGTGCCCTCATAAACCTTAGAAACTGAAAAAGAAGGTTAATCCAGAGGTGCAGCAGATCATGCTGACAGGCTCTTCTGACTCTGGAAGGGCCAGAAATGAGCTCTTCTTTCATCATTATGCTTTGTAATTTTAAGAAGATCATAAAGTGACAGAATCTATAATACATATTTATGCTAAGATGCATGAAAGTCAGTTTATTATATGGTTAGACTTGGCATAATCTCAGGAAAGAATTATGTGATTGATTATGAAATCTTATTTATTGCTCTTATTTGAATGGCTGAAAGTTCTTCCTAATTAATTTGTTTAACTGGAGTTGTCAGTTAGGTAAATCATGGATTTTTTAAAACTGTTTATAGGCTCTATTAGATAAAGGATATATAAACTGATCTGTCATTTTATATTGGCCACTTTTCAAATAAAGTCTACTTTTTCACTTTATTAGACAGTGTCCAATACAGTTTGTGTGATAACAGAATAGAAATTATTTATTTCCTACATTTGAAACTTTATTTTAAAGAAAATCATGAAAAATAATTTTGATTCTCCTATATTATTAGGAGCATGTACTTCTAGTTGGTCCTTAAATATCTAGACTCAAGGCTATTAACCCAACCTGCTCTCAAACCACTGTTAAAACTGATTTTATTTTTCTCCACTTAAGGTACTAAAGATTGCTTGTTTTTCCTCATCACTTATTATTTTTTAAAAAAATTAAAGTTTATTTAAAAATGTGCTGGAAAATAAAATAGTTAACTTGATTTAATAGTGACCTATTCACAATCTCTTTATGAGTCATGATATTAAACTCAAAAATAGGAAAAGAAAGATACAAAAAGTGTTTTTCTTTCTCTTTGATAAAATGTATTTCTTCAAACCATGGCACATTTTTTCATGAGATCATATAGCTCCAAATATCTGGCTCTATGAAGATTATTAAGCTGATTGGTGTGTGCTACAGATATGGCCTGGGTTATAGTTTCAGTCTTTCATCAGTAGACTTAATTTCTATAATGGCAGATCATACTTCTTGCTAGATAAGCTTGGATTTGTCATTAGATGAGAGGGAAAACAGGCAGAAACAGTGTTAAGTACCTGGATCAATAAAGCTTTCTCCCCTCTGCTGAAAACAGCTGCTGTTGATCATGCTTATTAACTACTATTAATAGCAGTATGTAAAGAAGGAAATCTCCAAACAGAAAGAAAAATCCAAACACCTATAATGAAGGCCCTTAAGGAATTTATGGAGTACCTGTTTAATTTTCTAAGGCGCACAGAGAGGAAGAGGAGGATACGTGCTGATTTCTATTTGATCTGTAGTGTCTTGGCAGACTTCATCTCTAGGAAACAGGATTTATTTGAGGATTCCTATACATGAAAACACAACCTACCCCCTCCCATGTGCTAAACTTGTGCTAAATTCTTTTAGACAAATTATCCCTTTTGGTTCAGTCTTTGTTTGTATTGAATGTGGCCCTAAATCAGATCATCAAATAAGTCTTTGAGAAGACTGAGACAATTTCAGAACTAAATTTGCTCTTCCAGAAAACCCTTTTCAGAAATAGGAGGGCAAGTCTGCAGAGAAAAGAGCAGACTCAGATACACTGAAATGATTGTGGTTCCTTTGGGATCAACATTGTAGAGACAAGCCTAATGATGAGATTGAAAGAAGGAAGTTAGGATATGATTAGACGGAGATCTAGAAAACCCAGTTTTATCTTTAAAGGCAATACTCTTTTGTCTCAAAAAGTCTTTTAATATCCCAGTGAGGAAAGAAATCAAGGGGTTATGAAACGATGTATTTCTGAAGAGTTCTTCTTTTATTTTTTAAGGTATAAAATATTCTGTAATATGTTGTATATTTGTACATTATCATGAACTAGTATTAGGTTTTTTTTTTTATCTATTTCAATTAGCTGCCATAACTACATGATTCTGAATGTCATCTCTCCAAGAAATCATATGAAGCACTTATTTGTCTTTGTTAGTATCTATACAGCAAATTAACCAGATGGAAATCACTAGTCAGCTATTTCGTTTCATGGGAGAGTCGTTTATCAACTCTCAAGAGAAATTCTGTTCGACCTCTCCACATAAGACATTCAGCTTCCAACAAACTGGGCTTTTGAATGTGTCCCTAGAGACTAATATCAAACATTCCTCCACAGTTCTATGATGCCCGTTTTAGGTTATTTTTGATTGATGGCCTGAAGTTATGGCTTCAGTTATTTTTAAGATTGTTTGTTGAGTTTTTAAAGAGGAGCATTTGGGTGGAGGGAGAAAATAACCTCCTTTTTCAAGATATGAATTCCAGTTGGTATTGCATATTTCCATCAAATCGAGTACATCTATGGTCGACTTACCCATGGCTTTCCCATTCTTACATCTCACTTGGTCCTAAGTAGAATAATAAGCAACTGATACATTTCTCATTTCATAGTAAAAGTAAAAGCCAAAAAAGTTCAATGACTTCTGTAACAGTGGACAAAGTATTACTAGTGCTAAAGTAGCCAGTGCAAGAATCTGCACTGTTGATCTCTAAGCCAATACTCTTCTCAGGATATATGCCTCTGGTTACAAGCCAAAAATAAATAATGAAGCACACACGTTCTGTATAACTTCACTTTCAGAACCAGGAAAAACAAAATGGAAAGGGAACCCTAAAAGTAAAACTTCTTTACTAGTTATTCTGACTCCTTCTTAGTTTTTAACTGTGCAATTTTAAATTTGTTCTGCTGTAGAACATATGCTTATCCCATCTGGCCTCATTCACACAGACTAATAATAAATTTGGAAGATACATTTTTCTCACATATCTCATTTAACTTTCCTAAATTTTGTCAAAGTCAATCACTCATTATGCCAACAACATTTAAGCTAACATCATATATCCCAACAGACAATGACCTTGCAAACCTGGTAAAGATATGGTAGTCACCAAAGTCATGTGCATAGACTCAGACTGGTAGGTGTGGCTTCTGGCAGAAAACTGAATTACATGATTAAACAGCTCAAATATTGTTCAGGGGAAGCTCATTGATGTCTTGAGTTGAGAAAAATATCTAATCTGTAAACAGATTAACCACCTACTTCTGCTGTTTATTTGATATCTACCTTAGGCAAAATTCGAGGGGCATTTGAGCTATCTTCAGCCACACTCAGGGAAAGTGAGAAAATACTTCTTGTCTTGGCAGGCCCTTAGGGCTTTACTTTCTGTTCCCTAATCTTTATTCTCATTCCTTTGGACATAATTGTCACACATATAATATTAACAAATTAATTCACTATTTATGTAAAAGTAGAGCATGCAAATTCTTAACTCTTTTATAGTCAAGTCTTTATCCTATATCTTATCTATAGAGTCCTCTTTGCACAAATCTTTTCATTAGTACTTGCCATGGACTACAAGTTCTTAGAGAATGGGGAGTTTTCTATCCATTTGTTTATTCAGTCATATAGCATGTACTGAGATTCTACTTGCCTTCTGAGATAAACAGATAGAGTAAAGGAAATCTTTACTCTTGAGGGGCGAATAATCAAGTGAGGGAGATGCACATGCAACAAAACAACTGATACAAAATGTGCCAAAAGAAAGACATAGGTATGAAGTAATTAGAGCAAATAGTGGATTGTCAGAAAAACCATGATACATTTTTACATAGAAAAACATAGAAAAATATGAAGTTTCTGACAACCCAATATTTTGTCCTGGGAAATCTGAGAACGCTACAGAGAGAAGGATTGTTAATTGAGCCTCATATGATGAGAAGGATCATCATATTAGATAAGGTGGTTGGATAACTGCCAGGAACTGCTCAGCAGAACATGAATTCTGAGTGGAGGGGCTGTGGATTAGAAATAAATCTAACGGGAACCAGCAGTTAGCGTAATGGCTATGTCGCCAGACTCCCACGTAGTCGACCGCGGTTCGTGTCCTGGACCCGGTGGCTTAAAACTCATGCCGGGCGCGTGTGCATGCGTGCCCAAGATCCCAAGAGGAGAATGGAGGAGAAGGGATTGCGGTGTGACCATCCCCCCTGGGGGGTGATTTCTCGCTTTCTGTCTCTCTGTCTCTCTCTGTCTGTCTGGCGAGCGCACGTGCCCTATAGTGAAAAACCTCTCCCAAAAAAAAGAAATAAATCTAACAAACACATAAAGACACACAAGCATAGAAAAACAATGTTCGGGTGGGCATAACTTCTCTGATGGAGAAAGCTGCAACCAGGAACCGGCCTAAGGTTTATTCTTTTAAAGGACAGAAAATAGGGCAAGAGAAAATGGAACGCAAAGATTTTGGATGTAAATCGTTTGAAGATGCCAAGACAACTGGCACTGTATAATTTCTCTGATCTTTTTGGGGCAAAATCTGATAAACACATGTGACTTCCTTTAGCCTGATACTGCTCTGAGGTATTGGTATCCACAACAACATGCAGATACCGTTTTCCTATGCAAATGCTTTCATAGCAATGCAAATGAAGCTCACAGAAGTGCTTTTATGCATGTGTCTAAAGGTCACCATGATTGCTCAGATAGGCTGCATTCCACAGATAACAAAGAGATATACACTAGAGACAGAAGAAAAGTCATGTGTGGATATCCAGAGGCAAAAATGGACACAATATTTGAAGAATAAGAAATCACTGGAGGTGTCTGAAGCATAGACGGATTGTGTGTGTTGGAGCATCCAGAGTTGGGAAAGGGCTAGAAAGAGTAAGAAAAGTAGAGAAAGTATAAAGCGTCTTTATGCTAAGTAATTGAGTTTCATTTTTTTTTAATTGCCAGAGGGTGCATATATTCACCAAAGAGAGACAGAACAACAGAGAGAGGGAAAAAGCACCCTTCCCACCACCCCACAAAGGTGCATGGTCATACCACAACTCCTTCTCCTCCACTTCTCCATCCTTCCTGGAGTTATGACACACACATATGCACTTGGCATATTTTTCAAGCCACTGGGGTCAAGATTCAAACTGTAGTTGACCACATGAAATGCAGTTTCCTTAACCACTAGGTTCTAAGGCAAAACCCAATAATTGAGTTTTCACTTTATTTTATACTCAAAGAAGATATATTAGAAGCTTTTCATGAGGGAAAAAGATAATCAGATGAGTCTGAGGAAAATTTTTCCTGAGCATTATAATGTTTTTGAACTCTTCAGAGGAACTGCACTTATCATTAGAGAACAAAGTCATATAGCAGAAATGTGCCTGGTTGCTCAGCCATGAGGTGCAGCAGTCAAATAACATTCTGTGCCTTCTGAGATAAACAGATAGAGTAAAGGAAATCTTTACTCTTGAGGGGCAAATAATCAAGTGAGGGAGATGCACATGCAACAAAACAACTGATACAAAATGTGCCAAAAGAAAGACATAGGTATGAAGTAATTAGAGCAAATAGTGGATTGTCAGAAAAACCATGATACATTTTTACATAGAAAAACATAGAAAAATATGAAGTTTCTGACAACCCAATATTTTGTCCTGGGAAATCTGAGAACGCTACAGAGAGAAGGATTGTTAATTGAGCCTCATATGATGAGAAGGATCATCATATTAGATAAGGTGGTTGGATAACTGCCAGGAACTGCTCAGCAGAACATGAATTCTGAGTGGAGGGGCTGTGGATTAGAAATAAATCTAACGGGAACCAGCAGTTAGCGTAATGGCTATGTCGCCAGACTCCCACGTAGTCGACCGCGGTTCGTGTCCTGGACCCGGTGGCTTAAAACTCATGCCGGGCGCGTGTGCATGCGTGCCCAAGATCCCAAGAGGAGAATGGAGGAGAAGGGATTGCGGTGTGACCATCCCCCCTGGGGGGTGATTTCTCGCTTTCTGTCTCTCTGTCTCTCTCTGTCTGTCTGGCGAGCGCACGTGCCCTATAGTGAAAAACCTCTCCCAAAAAAAAGAAATAAATCTAACAAACACATAAAGACACACAAGCATAGAAAAACAATGTTCGGGTGGGCATAACTTCTCTGATGGAGAAAGCTGCAACCAGGAACCGGCCTAAGGTTTATTCTTTTAAAGGACAGAAAATAGGGCAAGAGAAAAAGGAACGCAAAGATTTTGGATGTAAATCGTTTGAAGATGCCAAGACAACTGGCACTGTATAATTTCTCTGATCTTTTTGGGGCAAAATCTGATAAACACATGTGACTTCCTTTAGCCTGATACTGCTCTGAGGTATTGGTATCCACAACAACATGCAGATACCGTTTTCCTATGCAAATGCTTTCATAGCAATGCAAATGAAGCTCACAGAAGTGCTTTTATGCATGTGTCTAAAGGTCACCATGATTGCTCAGATAGGCTGCATTCCACAGATAACAAAGAGATATACACTAGAGACAGAAGAAAAGTCATGTGTGGATATCCAGAGGCAAAAATGGACACAATATTTGAAGAATAAGAAATCACTGGAGGTGTCTGAAGCATAGACGGATTGTGTGTGTTGGAGCATCCAGAGTTGGGAAAGGGCTAGAAAGAGTAAGAAAAGTAGAGAAAGTATAAAGCGTCTTTATGCTAAGTAATTGAGTTTCATTTTTTTTTAATTGCCAGAGGGTGCATATATTCACCAAAGAGAGACAGAACAACAGAGAGAGGGAAAAAGCACCCTTCCCACCACCCCACAAAGGTGCATGGTCATACCACAACTCCTTCTCCTCCACTTCTCCATCCTTCCTGGAGTTATGACACACACATATGCACTTGGCATATTTTTCAAGCCACTGGGGTCAAGATTCAAACTGTAGTTGACCACATGAAATGCAGTTTCCTTAACCACTAGGTTCTAAGGCAAAACCCAATAATTGAGTTTTCACTTTATTTTATACTCAAAGAAGATATATTAGAAGCTTTTCATGAGGGAAAAAGATAATCAGATGAGTCTGAGGAAAATTTTTCCTGAGCATTATAATGTTTTTGAACTCTTCAGAGGAACTGCACTTATCATTAGAGAACAAAGTCATATAGCAGAAATGTGCCTGGTTGCTCAGCCATGAGGTGCAGCAGTCAAATAACATTCTGCACTTTGAAGTTCATACAGAAGATTGGTTTCCAGGTCAACCTGTACATGCCATGCACATACATACATGCTCCCAACTGGTCAGAAGGGCTGGGAGAGGATTGTGGCTTGAGTCCCTATTGAAAATGTTTCTTTCTTTGTCACTGTCTCCCTCTATTTCTCATTAAAGAGAAATTTTCTAAAAACTTAAAAGAAATATGTTTTGTAACATACTCAGTAGACTAAGAAATATTTAATGAACGGGACCAGCAGTTGGCATAATGGCTATGTTGCTGGACTCCTATGTAGTGGACCACGATTTGAGTCCTGGACCCAATGGCTTAAACTCATGCTGGGCACATGTGCATGTGTCCCCAAGATCCCAAGAAGAGAATGGAAGAGAAGGGATGTGGCATAGCCATCCCCCCCCCGGGGGGGGGTGTGATTTCTCACTTTCTGTCTCTTTGTCTCCCTCTGTCTTTCTGGCAAGTGCACACACCCTATAGCAAAAAACTCTCAAAATATTTTTAATGATATCTTCAGTTCTATGTAAGTAATATGGTCTAACAAAGATATTAGGAGATCTTAAACTAAAATTTAAAGAATGTTTCTGATGTGGAATCAATAAGACATCCTACCAAATAAACATGTTCAGAAGGCATACAGAAGAGAGAACAATTGAAACATTTGCTTTAGAATATAAGATATACTGTGTAACTATGCACTGTAGATAGTTTCTACATCTTTTATGAAGTATAATATTTTGTTCAAGAGGCTTCAAAAATGGTCTTGACTGCCCGTCAGCCACCTGCTTGCCCCTAAAGCAATGATTAAAATTAAATCCTAAACAAGAAAATGACCATAGGTAAATTCAGTTAAGTATAGTACAAATTATGATTCTTCAATCTCCGGCTCCATCCAAATTCTGTGTATCAATCACATAAGTTTCAAAGCCTTCAACATTTTGCACTGACATTTCCCAAGAGCATTTTAATATTCCTTACACTGTTCAGATTTGAATTCTTCCAAGTTCTTCCCTAAAGAAAAGCAGAAACAAATCTACTTTACAGAATCAATAAAAGATCTGAATGGTCAATTGAAATAGTCATGCAGCACTCCCAGATGAGCAAGATGTATTTATACAGGAGAATCTGCTTTGAATAAACAGATGAAAATTAAGCAAGAAAGTCCACCAGGCTTTAAATTAAAGAACAGTACACTTTTATGTGGCACAAAAGTAATGGTTATGGAGTTATTTGCATCCACTTAGTAAAACTTATAGACAATATGCTAGAGATGAAAGTAGTATTAAATATCATTTACTGTATACCCTCTATTTTAAAATTCTTAATCAATATGATTATTTTCCATAGTATTACCTATCTTGTGGGGGGGACAAAAAGCTAATCAAGTTGTACTAACTTATAATTGGCATTCAGAATAAAGGATATATGGTAATTCAACTCCCTCCAGTTACAGCACAAAGAAATAATACTTAAAAAAAAAAACATAAACATAGCACCAAAGGAAAGCCAAAAGGCAAAAATTATATTCCAACATATTCCAATCCCACCATAAGAAACTAAAACTCTCTTAAAAACTTGTAATCAGTGGTCAGAAAGTAATAAGACACATAGAGGCAGTCCTAGATATGCATGATACTAAGTTAACTGAAGTTCATGCTCATTGGTATCGTGTCCTCATTCTACAGAGTTGTATGGTAACAAGAAATTAAGAGAAAAATAAAAACAAAGAAGAAAAGGAAAAGGTGGAAAGGAGAAGAGAACAAGTGAAAAGTAGAGAAAAAAGCAACAAGCTTCAGGAGAGTGTACATTATCATCACCCTCTCCCTCCTCTTACATCTATTGTACAATAATCTTCCTTAGCAATGGATACTCTATTCTGTCAATAAGCATACCTAGGGGTTTCCTGTTAGCACATCAGTTTCCACAACTACCATCAACAATGCAAAACCTTCCCTGGATATTGTGACATCCTTCTTGATCATTGCTTTTGTTAACAAACATAATGAAAGGATAATTTACTTCTACTTATTAATCATCCACTCTTTTTTAAACTTTGGGCTGGGTAATACCATGGCAGTCAAATGCAATGCTCTGTGAGTCTGGCCCACATGAGAAGGTTCTGGGCAAACAGATTTAAAAATTAAACTTAGTATAATCAATTAAATTCTTCCCATTAACTAGTACTTATCCTGCCTTATTTAATTTTTTTTTTTTTTTTTTTTTGTAAGAGAGTGATTTTTGCTATAGGGCACATGTGCTTACCAGAGAGACAGAGCCAGAAAACAACAAATCAGTGCTCAGGGAGAATAGTCATGCCACAATTCCTTTTCCTCCATTCTTTTGGGATTTGAGGCATACTCACACGCATGCCTGGTGTGAGTTTTAAGATTCTGGGTCCAGGATTTGAGTCATGATCAACTACTTGGGAGTCCAGTGACATAATCATTACACTATCTGCTGGTTCCATTTTTTAAATATTGTATATTAAAAATGCATGGAAACATCTTATATTCTCAAAGAGTAACTATTTTGTCCTAACCTAGAGATCCACCTGGAAATGATTATTTATGATCTGCAGTAATAATCTAGTTTCATTATTTTTTACATAGAAATACAATTGATCCAACACTAATGAAAAGATTACCTTTGTCCTTCATGATTTTTAACCATCCCTCAGATTATGTTTCTACATAATCATGGATTTGTTTCCAAGATCACAATTCTATTCCATCAGTCTTAAGTGTCTAATCTTGTGTTTATACCATACTGCCAAATGTAATAACTTTATATGGCCTTGATAGGATTCAGAAAGTCTTTCTGTTATTTTCTTGCTCAAATGTGACTTGGCTTCTTTTTGGCCCCTTGCATTTATTATGTTATAGAAGTAGCTTATGAAACACTGCAAAAATAAGCTGATAAAACTTTGGTTTGCGTTTATAGTGCAAATGGAGAAGTTACAAAATAGTCTCTAAAAGACCATGAACATTGTATAAACTTCCTTTAAGTTAATTTTGTTATATTTTTTCAAAGTGTTATAGTTTTCTGTGTAGAGTGCTCATATTTTATATTTATTACAATATATTTGAGGATTTTAAATGGCATTTATATATTTTTGAATTCTACTTTATATTTATTGCTGTCTTATAGGAATACAATAGTTTTCTTATATAGACATTTATTCCTGCAACTGAAAACTCACTTAAAAATTCTAATTTATTATAGAATTTTCAAGATTTCTTTCTGCAATCAGACCATGAGTAAATAATGAAGGCTTTTGTTTGTTCCTAGTTTTTATCTGTTTCTTTTTCTCCCCTTAAAGCAAAAACTATCACTTTCAGTATAAAGCTTTAGAGAAACAGTAACTGTGGGCATGCTTTTTTTTTAGTTTTTGCTACAACTTACACTCACAGGAGAGAGAGAAAGACACAGAAAGAGGGGGAAAGTAAGAAATCTTAATCCCCGTCAGGGGTGATGGGCCATGCCCCAAGCCATCACTTCCATTCTCCTTTCAGGATTTTGGACATACACACACACACACACACACGCATACGCACAGCAGGATTTTCAGTTCCCCAGGTTTGGGACCCAGACCACACAGTTGTTCATGTGGGATCCAGTCATCTAAATCTACACATTACCTGATGGCCCAGCATTCCCCTTTTTCTAATCTCACAGTAAAATTTACCAATATTCGCAATTAAATATAATGTTTACTATGGCTTTTTAAAGTCACATTAAGGAAATTCCTTTTATGCTAAAGAGTCTTAAATCATGAATTGAAGTCAAATTTGATTGTCTGAACTTTTTTTTATGTTCTTTGTGAAAAGATATTGTATCTAGATATAGATTTATAAGTTGACTTCTCATTGCTTTCAGCAACTCAAATACATCCTTTGCCTAGGTTCCTCTTCATTTCTTTTTCTGTTGAGAGAAAACAAACTCTGCAATTTCTTGTTACTCTGAAAATAATATTTTTAAGTCTGTTTCTAAGATTTTTTAGTAGTTTTATCCTTATGTGCTCATGCATGTGTGGACGAGTTATGGTTAACGTTCTAGATGCCCACATGGAGGCCGTGGAGGCTTGAAAAATCATGTGAGGCACTTCCTAAAATCCCAAGAGGAGATTAGAGGAGAAGGGACTTAGTATGGCCAACCCTTCCACACGCAGGGGGGTGATTTCTCACTTTCCTTCTCATCTTCCCTCTCTCTCTAGTGAGTGCAAGCAAGCACCTATGGCAAAAAAACGTAAAAATAAATAAATAAATATAGCTTGAATATTTTTATTACTTTTAATTTTCACTCTATTATATATATTTCTTACTTTCCTAAGGTTCTTTTCATTCTATTTCTCACCACATTTACTTTTGTATATTTTTCTGTTTCCTGAATTATCTCACACAGAATTTTTGCTAAACTTTCCTTTCATGTTCTTAACTTCAGTTATTGTATATTTCTAGCCTAGAATTTTCATATCATTCTTTTTTATTGTTTTTAATTCTCCACTTAAAATTTTGTATCTGTATTTTATCTATTCCCTTGAACTTATTAAGGATTGTTTAATGTTCTATGTCTTCTATGTTTAATATCTGCAGCTTTCTATGTATATGTTTATATTATTTGTTTATATTCCCTTGTCTCATTCTGTACATGGTCATTTTTGTTCCATCCTGTATAGATAACCTTATAAAAGTAATCTAGGCCTAGGATAATATTTTCTTCCTCCAGACAAGATATGCATTAAGTAGAGTGCTTAGCTAGGGACATGAGTGATCAAGATTATTGTATTATTAAATTTAGGAAGTGTGGTAATTCGAACGTGGGCTTCTGTTTCTGAAAGAATCGTTTACTTCTCATTTACCATTATTCCTAGGGTACAGCTCTTTGAAAATATTACCTACACTCTGTTGGGTTTACTAGGCTTACATTAGAGGTTCATGGACTCCAATCTTTTTCCTCTTAGTCCTTCAAAGTTGTCAAAAAGTGCTGTTCAGATTCTGATTCCAATTATTTTCTCTTCCTGAATATGCAGATGCTCCTGTGGGGAAGAAAAAACCTCCAAATATCTAACTCATCTGTGTTTTCCTTCTTCTTCTGGATATTGCCCATTGATTTTTCACTGCCTTAATTCTCTGATTCATCTAAGGATAATTTAAATGTATGTTGTTCACAGCTGAGTCATGGTTTGAATGATATCAGTTGCTTTTATTAGAATATAAATTCATTGGGAATTTCAGTTTGGGAAAATATATTTCCTTCTAGTGCATTAGTTTGTTCAATTTATATTAATCTGTTTTAAATTTGCTGATCTTAACTTTGCTGTGTCCAGTCTGCTGATAAGTCCATCCATAGGAGTCTTCATTTCAAATACTGTATTTTTAAGTTCTAAAATTTCATTTCATACTTTTTTAGTTCTTCCAGTTCCCTGCTAAATTCATTAATGTTTACTCATTCTGCTTATTTCATTCCAAATATTTAATGTAATTATAATAGTTTATTTTTTATTATAAATCATATTTTTTCTCCTTTTTTTTAATCATAGTTTTGCTGCCAGGCATTAGAATAAGAGACATAGGTACACTGTTTTTTGTTTTTGTTTTTATTCCCCTGAATATGTGATCATTTCTTGCCACATGGCTAGGACGGGGGGCTGATCTTTTATTTTTTTAATGAGTTAGAGATACTGCAGTATTAAATTAACTTGATCTCTGGTTTCAAATGGTATTAAAGAAATTTATCTTTGCCTTTCAGCCTCAACTTTTAACTGAAGCTGTTGATAATTTGTTAAGATGTAAACTGAGATTGGTTGCAGATATAGTCATTTCTAGATCATCCTTGGAATATCTTTGTCTTCTGGAAAGTTTATCACACATATTTATTTTTATTTGTGGTTAAAATGCATCTTCTTATTTTTGACAAAGTACAATAGTTTACTATTTTTCTTTTCTCCATCTGCCTTTTTAATTAAATAACTGATTTTGCTTCATTTATTTTATTTATATTTATATTTTTAGAGCTTTCTATGGAAAATTTAACAAGTTTAAAGAGTTATTATTAAGAATTAAATTGGGGACCAGCAGTTGGCATAATGACTATGTTGCTGGACTCCCATGTGGTCGACTGCAGTGCAAATCCCAGACCTGGTGGCTTAAACTCACGCTGGGTGCATGTGCATGCATACCCAAGATCCTGAGGGGAGAATGGAGAAGGGATTGTAGCATGGGTATCCCTCCTGGGAGGTCATTTCTCACTTTTGTCTCTGTTTTTCTGGTGAGCGCACACACCCTATAGTAAAAACCTCTCAAAAAAAAAGAAAAAGGAATTAAATTTCAAAATTAAAATTAAATGTGAAAAATGCTTACTGTTACTCAGCTATACTATTTGGGAAGAAAAGAAAATAAGAATCAACAATCAGTTCCTCCCTCAAACATTATTTCGCCTGATATATTAATGCTATCTTGTATTTTTTTTAACCCCACTAATTGTTGTTGCTTTTCATATAGACAATGTTTATTTTTTTAATTTTATTTATTTATTTATTTATTATAAGCTGATAAAACTTTGGTTTGCGTTTATAGTGCAAATGGAGAAGTTACAAAATAGTCTCTAAAAGACCATGAACATTGTATAAACTTCCTTTAAGTTAATTTTGTTATATTTTTTCAAAGTGTTATAGTTTTCTGTGTAGAGTGCTCATATTTTATATTTATTACAATATATTTGAGGATTTTAAATGGCATTTATATATTTTTGAATTCTACTTTATATTTATTGCTGTCTTATAGGAATACAATAGTTTTCTTATATAGACATTTATTCCTGCAACTGAAAACTCACTTAAAAATTCTAATTTATTATAGAATTTTCAAGATTTCTTTCTGCAATCAGACCATGAGTAAATAATGAAGGCTTTTGTTTGTTCCTAGTTTTTATCTGTTTCTTTTTCTCCCCTTAAAGCAAAAACTATCACTTTCAGTATAAAGCTTTAGAGAAACAGTAACTGTGGGCATGCTTTTTTTTTAGTTTTTGCTACAACTTACACTCACAGGAGAGAGAGAAAGACACAGAAAGAGGGGGAAAGTAAGAAATCTTAATCCCCGTCAGGGGTGATGGGCCATGCCCCAAGCCATCACTTCCATTCTCCTTTCAGGATTTTGGACATACACACACACACACACACACGCATACGCACAGCAGGATTTTCAGTTCCCCAGGTTTGGGACCCAGACCACACAGTTGTTCATGTGGGATCCAGTCATCTAAATCTACACATTACCTGATGGCCCAGCATTCCCCTTTTTCTAATCTCACAGTAAAATTTACCAATATTCGCAATTAAATATAATGTTTACTATGGCTTTTTAAAGTCACATTAAGGAAATTCCTTTTATGCTAAAGAGTCTTAAATCATGAATTGAAGTCAAATTTGATTGTCTGAACTTTTTTTTATGTTCTTTGTGAAAAGATATTGTATCTAGATATAGATTTATAAGTTGACTTCTCATTGCTTTCAGCAACTCAAATACATCCTTTGCCTAGGTTCCTCTTCATTTCTTTTTCTGTTGAGAGAAAACAAACTCTGCAATTTCTTGTTACTCTGAAAATAATATTTTTAAGTCTGTTTCTAAGATTTTTTAGTAGTTTTATCCTTATGTGCTCATGCATGTGTGGACGAGTTATGGTTAACGTTCTAGATGCCCACATGGAGGCCCTGGAGGCTTGAAAAATCATGTGAGGCACTTCCTAAAATCCCAAGAGGAGATTAGAGGAGAAGGGACTTAGTATGGCCAACCCTTCCACACGCAGGGGGGTGATTTCTCACTTTCCTTCTCATCTTCCCTCTCTCTCTAGTGAGTGCAAGCAAGCACCTATGGCAAAAAAACGTAAAAATAAATAAATAAATATAGCTTGAATATTTTTATTACTTTTAATTTTCACTCTATTATATATATTTCTTACTTTCCTAAGGTTCTTTTCATTCTATTTCTCACCACATTTACTTTTGTATATTTTTCTGTTTCCTGAATTATCTCACACAGAATTTTTGCTAAACTTTCCTTTCATGTTCTTAACTTCAGTTATTGTATATTTCTAGCCTAGAATTTTCATATCATTCTTTTTTATTGTTTTTAATTCTCCACTTAAAATTTTGTATCTGTATTTTATCTATTCCCTTGAACTTATTAAGGATTGTTTAATGTTCTATGTCTTCTATGTTTAATATCTGCAGCTTTCTATGTATATGTTTATATTATTTGTTTATATTCCCTTGTCTCATTCTGTACATGGTCATTTTTGTTCCATCCTGTATAGATAACCTTATAAAAGTAATCTAGGCCTAGGATAATATTTTCTTCCTCCAGACAAGATATGCATTAAGTAGAGTGCTTAGCTAGGGACATGAGTGATCAAGATTATTGTATTATTAAATTTAGGAAGTGTGGTAATTCGAACGTGGGCTTCTGTTTCTGAAAGAATCGTTTACTTCTCATTTACCATTATTCCTAGGGTACAGCTCTTTGAAAATATTACCTACACTCTGTTGGGTTTACTAGGCTTACATTAGAGGTTCATGGACTCCAATCTTTTTCCTCTTAGTCCTTCAAAGTTGTCAAAAAGTGCTGTTCAGATTCTGATTCCAATTATTTTCTCTTCCTGAATATGCAGATGCTCCTGTGGGGAAGAAAAAACCTCCAAATATCTAACTCATCTGTGTTTTCCTTCTTCTTCTGGATATTGCCCATTGATTTTTCACTGCCTTAATTCTCTGATTCATCTAAGGATAATTTAAATGTATGTTGTTCACAGCTGAGTCATGGTTTGAATGATATCAGTTGCTTTTATTAGAATATAAATTCATTGGGAATTTCAGTTTGGGAAAATATATTTCCTTCTAGTGCATTAGTTTGTTCAATTTATATTAATCTGTTTTAAATTTGCTGATCTTAACTTTGCTGTGTCCAGTCTGCTGATAAGTCCATCCATAGGAGTCTTCATTTCAAATACTGTATTTTTAAGTTCTAAAATTTCATTTCATACTTTTTTAGTTCTTCCAGTTCCCTGCTAAATTCATTAATGTTTACTCATGCTGCTTATTTCATTCCAAATATTTAATGTAATTATAATAGTTTATTTTTTATTATAAATCATATTTTTTCTCCTTTTTTTTAATCATAGTTTTGCTGCCAGGCATTAGAATAAGAGACATAGGTACACTGTTTTTTGTTTTTGTTTTTATTCCCCTGAATATGTGATCATTTCTTGCCACATGGCTAGGAGGAGGGGCTGATCTTTTATTTTTTTAATGAGTTAGAGATACTGCAGTATTAAATTAACTTGATCTCTGGTTTCAAATGGTATTAAAGAAATTTATCTTTGCCTTTCAGCCTCAACTTTTAACTGAAGCTGTTGATAATTTGTTAAGATGTAAACTGAGATTGGTTGCAGATATAGTCATTTCTAGATCATCCTTGGAATATCTTTGTCTTCTGGAAAGTTTATCACACATATTTATTTTTATTTGTGGTTAAAATGCATCTTCTTATTTTTGACAAAGTACAATAGTTTACTATTTTTCTTTTCTCCATCTGCCTTTTTAATTAAATAACTGATTTTGCTTCATTTATTTTATTTATATTTATATTTTTAGAGCTTTCTATGGAAAATTTAACAAGTTTAAAGAGTTATTATTAAGAATTAAATTGGGGACCAGCAGTTGGCATAATGACTATGTTGCTGGACTCCCATGTGGTCGACTGCAGTGCAAATCCCAGACCTGGTGGCTTAAACTCACGCTGGGTGCATGTGCATGCATACCCAAGATCCTGAGGGGAGAATGGAGAAGGGATTGTAGCATGGGTATCCCTCCTGGGAGGTCATTTCTCACTTTTGTCTCTGTTTTTCTGGTGAGCGCACACACCCTATAGTAAAAACCTCTCAAAAAAAAAGAAAAAGGAATTAAATTTCAAAATTAAAATTAAATGTGAAAAATGCTTACTGTTACTCAGCTATACTATTTGGGAAGAAAAGAAAATAAGAATCAACAATCAGTTCCTCCCTCAAACATTATTTCGCCTGATATATTAATGCTATCTTGTATTTTTTTTTAACCCCACTAATTGTTGTTGCTTTTCATATAGACAATGTTTATTTTTTTAATTTTATTTATTTATTTATTTATTTATTTATTCTTTTTTTTGAGAGGTTTTTGCTTTAGGGTGCATGCGCTCGCCAGACAGAGAGAGACACAGAGACCCAGGGGGGATGGCCATGCAGCAGTCCCTTCTCCTCCATTCTCCTCTCGGGATCTTGGGCACGCATGCACACGCGCCCGGCATGAGTTTTAAGCCACCGGGTCTGGGACGCAAACCACGGTCGACTCCGTGGGAGTCCAGTGACATAGCCATTACGCTAACTGCTGGTCCCTGGACGATGTTTATTTATATAACTGCAAAGTAGCAAATGTCTTTGCTTTTCATTTTTTTCTTTACCTTCCTTTTCTTCAATCTTCCTTTGGAAGAGTTCCTTGTTAAATTTTTTTCTAGCTCATCCTGTAGAATTGCCCTTCATGAGAGTCTTTTGGTTATAAACATAGTTTTTGTCAACCTAAATATTTTTAAATTTTATTTTATTCCTTAAATTCAGCTTCATTGAGTATATGCATCTAAGATTTACTTATTTACTTTTTGCTTTATTTCACTTTGTTCCAGTTTTGCTTGTTGCAGTTGAGAAATTATCTACAAATCTAATTGTAGGTGTTTTGAACAGAATGTGTTTTTTTGTTTGTTTTTAATGTCCTTAAGATCTTTGTCCCTGGAAGATGACACCTGTACTATGATGTGTTTGTTTGCTGTTATGACACCAGAAATTTGTTTTGGTTTTTGAATCTGCATTTATGTCTTTCATTATTCTTATATATTTATTATATTTCCATCCTTTGTATATTTTTAATTTCCTCTATTATTCTCTTCTGGAATTCTGTAAGAACTTAGGTCAGACATCTTTACTTTGTCTTCCAAATCTTTCAAGTTTATTTTATATTTCTTATCTCTTTCTCTCTGCTATATTTAGCAGTAGTTCTTCAAATACACCCTACTTTATTAATTTTCCCTTTAATTCTAATATGTATTTTAATTCTTAAAATTTAATCTATTGGTTCCTTTACATATTTGCCTAACCATTTTTTCTATTGTCTTAAATTTTTTCATATAAAATGTCCTCTGTTATATCTGTCAACATAGCAAACAGTTATTTTACATTTTGTATCTGTTATTTCTCACTTAGAAATGTTTTGCTTGTGTTGCTTTTTTTCCCTTTGTTGGATTTCACTCAAGCTATTTGATTTCTTGGTTTATATCTATTTGTTCAATATTTGTTTATTTAATTGTGAGCTCATGCTCAATGAAAATGTGTATGTAAGATTTTTTTTTGATGTGTTGCATTCTTTCATAGAGACTTTTCTTGTGTTTAAGTCAGGAACCTAGGTACTACCAACCTGTTCCATTTTAAACTGTCTTTTATACTAAAATCTAAGGGTTTTAGACCTTATAGTCAGTATAAGTTCAAGCTGTAAATAGTTAAACATCAAGGCCATCATGGCTCAGAGACACCCTCAGGACACATGGCTCCTTCTGAAACTTAACCTTTTTAGTTTCCTGCCTTGTAATTATACCATGAACCGTTATGCAAAATCCCACAATGACTCTTTCTATCCCCCAAATACATTCACTTTTTAAGTCCTCCTTCATCTTGATTCCAATTCAGAATCTTAACATATCTCACATAAATTAGGCTACCATTACCTTTAACTTAAATATCTCGTTCATCCTTCTCTGATTCCTAGATTCATTCTCCTCAAACTGGAGTCAATCTTCAGCTTCTCAGAATTCCAAGAGTTCATCCATGGTTGGCCCATCTGTTACTTGCTCTCTTATTCTCTACCTCTCTGTCTGAATGTGTAAGTGTATGTGTGTTTGTACACATATATATAAAACATATAACTTAATGTATACATGTATTATACATTCCACATAGTTATTTGTCTTATTTTTGGTTTGGTTTATGTACTTTATTCTTATAATTTCTTTAATATATTTTTAAACATAAAACATTTTTATATAGAAAACACAATGTTTATTGATTAAATAGTGAAAAAATAAGCTTCTCATTGATTTCCCTGTCTATGTTATATCAACTTTCTTAAACCCGTCTATCACTATTTCTAAATTAATTTTCATAAATCTCAACTCTAAACATGCCACATACCCATGATTATATTTTTCTATAGGAAAAATTATTCAATACTAGCTTCAAAGTTAAGCCATTGATGGCTTTGCCCTTGTTTCCTTTTTGAAATTTGCCTTCCCAATATTTATCTTCTCACGCTTAGAATAAGTTACTTACTGTTTTCTATACATGCATCACGTATACAAATATAAGTACCTTTCCCAGTTCTGTTGCTGTATCTCAAATGTCCATCCATACATCTCCAAGAAAAGACTGGCTAAAATTCTCAGTTTCTGAAAGATGTAGCTTTGAAACCCTAGATCCAGCATTTACTTGACCCTTACCTCTCTAAGTTATGGTTTCCTTATTAACCAAATGAAGATAATAATATGAGTCTTCCTTAGTGAACCATTGAAAGATGAAAAAAGATAATCCACACAAAACAGTTAACATAGTACCTTGCATTTAGAAAACAAATGAATTAGATGTCACTGTTAGTATTTCTTTTTTAAATATATATTTATTTATTTAATTTTATTTATTATTATTATTATTTTTTAATTTGACCAGAGAGAGATGGTGGGGGGTGGGGGGAGTGAAAAAGCAAGTCACCAGGTCCGGAACTTGAATCGCAGTCAGTCACGTGGGAGTCCAGCACCTCAACCATCACATCACTTGCCGGCCCCCATTGTTCGTATTTCCAGTATTCCCCCAATGGTGGTAGAAACTGTTCTTCACCCTCTTCCACATCCATTCTGCCCTGTGATCCAGAGGTCAGGAACTTGCTGCTGCTGCTGCTACCAAAACCACCACAGCTGTCTCTCACAGCCAAAAACAAAACAAAACCGAACTGAACTGGACCCTAGAAAAACGAATCTAGACCTTCTAAATGGGTAGAAATTGCTCACCTCTCTATGACCCAGATTTCCATCATCAACAGTAGTTGGAATAAGTCATTTATTTCACGTCTGACTTTCAATTTTCACACAGATTTCTAATGAACAGAGCCAAATTTGCAACCTGGATACTCTCTCTATGAAGGCCCAGGAAATGCTTTTAGCTCTCTGACTCATCCAACTATGAGGAGAATGAAAGTTGGGGAAAATAGTTCATAATGCCTACACCAAGATTGTTTCAAACAGTACTTCTCCAAGACATTTCTGGTTTGTTCTTACTGGAAAATAATTGTCCTTTCTCTCTAAGTCATGGTTTTTGCATCTCTCTGGATAATAGAACTACCTGAAAGTTGAAAAGTACTTATGGTTCAGTCTTTATTCCCAGAAATTCTGATTTGATTGGTTTGAGGTCGGGGTACACTGTGAAAATTGCTTAAAATTCTACCGTGTACACAAGATTTTAGAAGCTCTGCTCTAAATTCTTATAACATTTTATTCCTTTTATTACTTCCTAGCTTTTATTTAGTTATTTATAAAAATCTCTTTACTCTTCCCTAGAGTATAAGCTATCCACAGATGAGATGTGATTCTAATCTATTTTTATGTCCTTTGCAACATGTAGCAGATTACTTTGCAAATGACGTGTTTATCATATGCATGAATAAGTGAACGATGTGTGATGCCTTGCAGACAAAAGCACGTTGAAAAGGTACCAGGCATGGAATCTAGTCATTGCCTCTTTCCTGCCTCACATGCTCTCTTGGGAGTCTGTCCATGCTGCTCAGCATAGCAAACATGTGCATACATGTGCATACATGTTTTGCTCACATTAGCCTTCTCATCAGTAACTCACATAAAATATAACTACATGAGATTTTGATTGGTTTTAGAAATGAGACCTAAGAAACAGTATGACCAACTGTAGAAGCTATCAGGTTGTCAGAAAAGACATGACGTATTTTTTCTATGTAAAATTGCATCACGACTTTTCTGAAAACCCGATATTACCAATGAACGCATATCTTTGTAGGTGCAAGTCTAAAAAGATAAAGAGAGGAACTGAAAAATTAAAGCTAAATCTTTTCATTCCATTGTATTTCTGAGCTATTTTTTCCATATGCTGTTCAATATATCAGTGCACCTCTAAATGAATCTTTTAAAATCCCAATATGTAAGGATAAAAATTCTGGGCTTAAAAAAAATGTATCTATTACAGATAACTTTGAAAGATTGACAAGAATGTCTAGGTGATGTACGTCAAGTGAATGACTAAGTTTTTCACATGAAAGAAAGAAAAGAGCCAGACAAGCACCTTCCGCAGAGTCACACCACAGTCTACCTCCCCACCCAGCCTTCCCAGTCAGTGAGTCACTGAGTTTAGACCTAGAAAAGCTGACTGCTACCCAACTGGTGTAATATTAATAACTCTTATGACTTACAATTATAAATCAGTTTTTCTCAACGGTTTTAAATCTTTGAAAGCAAATATTTCTCAGTATCTTTGACAAATTAATACTCAGATGGAGATCCCTGAAATAAGAATCACATAGTGTTCACCCTCTTTCCTGCAGCTGTACCTGTTAGGGAAAAATTAAAAACAAGACATTTCGCTTGCTTTTCGGGACACAGTTATTCTCTGAGTATTTAACAAAATTGGTGTAAAGGATAAAGAAAGAAAGAAAGTACAGAATGATGTTTAGAATTAAATAAGGTGATAAAAAATGATCTGATTGGGAAAATTTTACTCTTACCTCTTCTGCCTTCTTCCACATTTGGAACTGCTTAGGTTCAAGGTTTAAATAGTTCTTGAAAAATATTTAGAATTTTGGGACCAGCAGATGGCTTAATGGTTAGGTTGGTGGACTCTCACATTGCTGACTGTGGTTCAAGTCTTCAATCCAGAGGCTTGAGCCTCATACTGGGCCATGCGTGCATGTGTGCCCAAAATTCTGAAAGGAGAGTGGAGGAGAAAGGATTGGGGTATGGCCATCCCCTTGGGGAGGATGATCTTTTTCTTTCTGTCTTTCTCTGTCTCTCTGGTGAGCACACGCTTCCTATGAAGGGGAAAAAAAAAAGCTCTTAAAAAAAAAAGGCTTTAAAGTTTCAAGGTCTTTCTTTATTTAGAATGTACCCAAGTGAAAATCCATTCCCAGACTCACCATTGCCCAACTTCAGAGAAGGTCCTGTGCCATTCTCTCACTTGTCCCCTTCCTCAGTAAACCAAGGCTAAGGTGGATCCTTCTTTCTCAACAGATTTCTAACAGCTTAACTTCCTGAAGCTTTCCTAGAAGTTTTTTTTTTCCTCACTCTTCTTTCTACTAGTTTCCTAAGAATTTTATATAATCCTAATAGGATGGGTATCATGTATATTCTTATAACGTCTCTATTTTTAAGAGACTATTTGGATGTATGCATATCTCCATAGTTAAGTGACTGACTTTGTGAAAACAAGTATTGAATTTTTTAATGTACTTTTTCAACCAAAAAGAAGAGAATAAACATTTCATTTGTCTCCTTCAAATAAAATGCTCTAAGTTAGGAGCTAAGCCAAGAGAATGTAGACTTCTTGAGGACAGGGAGTTTAATATCATGAGTAAATTTTTAATAAATGTTGACCTAGACTAAATGCCTATTGTCACAGTATAGTCCTACAAATGGGAAATACCAGGTTTGGCAAAATGGGCTGATTCTGCTATCACCCTATCCAACTCCTTCATCTCGTTTTTACAAAACAGAATGGAATAAGTAACTTTCTTCTGTTGAGAAATGAAGAAATGCAGTCCATTTTGTTAGAGCCTTCTATGGAGGAAGACCTACTATGTGGTAGGGTGGGAGTAGGGGAAGGATCATCTGGTCTTGTACTTACATTTAGACTTCTGACTTCTCACTATGTGAGATGCAGGTACTGTAATGTGCTTAAAATGTTGTTTAAAACAAACAATTCAAATACTATCAGCTTTGTAATCCCTTTGTTGTTTCTTTAATTTCTAATATACTAAAAGCCTTACAAAATGGAAGTACTCTGAGCCTTCCTAACCTTTGAGAAGCCATTCTTCATGATTTGGATGTACATCTAAAACTAATAATAGTAATAATGAAAATGACTTTTTCCATATTAAATGACAAACATACTTTATTTTACTATTAAGGGATACATACTTGACCTCTATAAACGTGAATAAAAACTTTATTTTAAAACCTTTCAAAGGAATTGAATCTATTTTCCTGCTGTGTCTAAGATCTGGTAACCTTTTGAGCATATTTGTATTTACTAAGAAGGGACAGTTCTGTGGAATTAATCAAATAGGGAATTCAATGTTCCTTGTAGATAATTTTGGTCATGTTTCATTGTGAACTTTCTAGTCTGGATTTTCGTCTTTCCTGGGAAAAGAGCCACATGTTCCAAATCCTCAGTCTTTTCTCTTATTAGGAAAAACAATATAACAAAACTGGGGTCAGGCAAGGTGGCCCAGCAGTAATCCAATGCTCTGTGATGCTGAGGTCACATGCATAGGTCCAGGTCTCGTGCCTACAGATTTCCTTGTACTCATGGGCTTCATGCACACCTTCCCATAACCCAAGCTGGCTGAGGTTCTGAGACAGCCCTAACTGGGGTAGGACTGCCACATGGGGCTACTGCTGGCGGTGTCTCTGTGTATGTGTGTGTGCTTGTCCTCCTCTCTCATGGAAGAAGCAAATAAAAATAAACATATATATAAATATATAATATTTATATATACAGAGTTAATGATAATCTGTTTTCAATAAAACACTCTGCTAGAAACTTCATCACTGAAGTTATGAGAAGGCAAAATGCGTGAGGGACAGCAGTTCAAATGTAACAAATACAAACATGTCCAAAATGCTATCAAAAACATCCTGATCTTGGGAACCAGCAGTTAGCGTAATGGCTATGTCGCTGGACTCCCACGTAGTCGACCGCGGTTCGTGTCCCGGACCCGGTGGCTTAAAACTCACGCCGGGCGCGTGTGCGTGCGTGCCCAAGATCCCGAGAGGAGAATGGAGGAGAAGGGATTGCGGCGTGACCATCCCCCTGGGGGGTGATTTCTCGCTTTCTGTCTCTATGTCTCTCTCTGTCTGTCTGGCGAGCGCACACGCCCTACAGTGAAAATCTCTCCAAAAAAAAAAAAATCCTGATCTTCTAACTTTACTGAAAATTAAACAACATTTCTGGGGTGGAAAATTAGAAAATACCTACGGTATAGCCAATATATTACTGTAAACCCAGAAATGACCAATCCCATTTTTCAACCAAGATCAGTGCCCCTGTTTTTGGTAACAATGAAAAATTCATGACCAATGCCTAATTAAAACCTTCAGACATCTACATGTTTTATTCCTTACTGGTTTTCCTAAATTTACAAAATAATCCTAATGCTTATCCTGGATTTGGCTTGTTTCAGATCCGTTTTTGAGTCTGTCAGTTGCTGCTATTAGTCATGCTGTACATGAGCTGGTTTAGCCTGAAAGCCTGAAGAAGCCTATTGTCATTTCCTACCACTGAGGGTTTCCTGGGCATTTCCACAATACATTTGTGCAATTTCTTAACAGTAGTCAGCAGGACACAGAACTTGGACCGAATTCTGCCTGCTGAGGAGTTTTATTTGACCAGTTCGGTATGGGATGTTCAAATGGAGATGCCTAGGAAAGTAAACCAGCAGAAAACAGAGCTTTGGGTATTAGACTATTTAAGGTGACTGAAGTCACAGGAAGAGGGTGTCCCAAGAGAGTATATGGTACAGGAAGACCTTAGGATTAAGTACAGAGTTCTTACTAAGTTCCCAATAAAGCGTTGAGGGCTAAAAGAATAAACTAGAAAATGATAATGTACTTGATTACTAATATCTATTTAAGTTAGAGAAAAACAAAAACAACTTGTTATTTCCATTGAAGTCTGCCACCAGGACTCTCCAGCAACGTCGTAAGTGATGACAGCTAACAAAAGTCCTGGCAACAGTTCATGTTTATATCTTCGAGGTGAAGATACATTATTATATTTTATATTTATTATATTTTCATTCCACATTAGCTCATGATGCATACAAGATGTTTTCCCACAATCTGGCTTCTGGCTCAATGCATTTTTTTTTATCAAAACACACAGGAACTGCCAAAATGAGAGAGTAGCTTTCACTAAATCATTCCAAGTACTACTGTCATTTTAAGGATATTTTCCTAAATCGGTGGATTTTTGCTTAAGGAAATATAAATTCATAGGGAACCAGCAGTTAGTGTAATGGCTATGTCGCTGGACTCCCACATAGTCGACCGTGGTTCGCGTCCCGGACCCGGTGGCTTAAAACTCACGCCGGGCACGTGTGCGTGCATGCCCAAGATCCCAAGAGGAGAATGGAGGAGAAGGGCTTGCGGCGGGACCCCCCACAAAAACAACTTGTTATTTCCATTGAAGTCTGCCACCAGGACTCTCCAGCAACGTCGTAAGTGATGACAGCTAACAAAAGTCCTGGCAACAGTTCATGTTTATATCTTCGAGGTGAAGATACATTATTATATTTTATATTTATTATATTTTCATTCCACATTAGCTCATGATGCATACAAGATGTTTTCCCACAATCTGGCTTCTGGCTCAATGCATTTTTTTTTATCAAAACACACAGGAACTGCCAAAATGAGAGAGTAGCTTTCACTAAATCATTCCAAGTACTACTGTCATTTTAAGGATATTTTCCTAAATCGGTGGATTTTTGCTTAAGGAAATATAAATTCATAGGGAACCAGCAGTTAGTGTAATGGCTATGTCGCTGGACTCCCACATAGTCGACCGTGGTTCGCGTCCCAGACCTGGTAGCTTAAAACTCACGCCGAGCACGTGTGCGTGCATGCCCAAGATCCCAAGAGGAGAATGGAGGAGAAGGGATTGCGGCGTGACCACCCCCCCCGGGGGGTGATTTCTTGCTTTCTGTCTCTATGTCTCTCTCTGTCTGTCTGGCAAGCACCTGCACTCTATAGCGAAAAAAACCTCTCCAAAAAAGAAATATAAATTCATTTAAGTACTTGATTCACTTTGTATTGAAGCTTCATCACTCATCACATAGGCAAAATTTTGCTCTTATATATAAGAATCATTTTCTTATTTACACAGGATCAAGCTAAAATGACAACAGCTCAATTCGATTGTCAATACTGCACAGCGTCGCTTCTTGGGAAGAAGTATGTACTAAAAGATGATAATCCATACTGTGTGTCCTGTTACGATCGTATCTTTTCTAACTATTGTGAGGAGTGCAAAGAACCAATTGAATCAGATTCCAAGGTAGGTTTTGCCTCAGTTCACAGTATCACTACATATGAGCAGCAGATAAATGCCTCTTTTCATTTAACGTCGATTTTAACACTGTTTCTCTGCTACTGTATATAAGGATCTCAAAAGTTACCGTCAATAAAGCTCAAGCCACTACCCTTAGCACTGTGAAATGTAATGTGTACTTCAGTTCTTACATAACCGTGTGGGTGAGCTTAAAATGCTAAAGGTGAAAGAGACTAAGCCATATGCCCAAAGTTACACAGATGAAATCTTCAGTTATTTCTGAAACAACCAAGGTATAAATAAATATATAAATAAAGGGAAGTGTAAAGATTCAAAATCTGTGTTTTCTGACTCAAAACACAGCTTTGCCTCCACAAAACCCCGTCGA
Organism: Tupaia belangeri chinensis; assembly: GCF_000334495.1. Taxonomy (NCBI): domain Eukaryota; kingdom Metazoa; phylum Chordata; class Mammalia; order Scandentia; family Tupaiidae; genus Tupaia; species Tupaia belangeri. The sequence continues at coordinate 1,284,701 of NW_006159990.1, read as the reverse complement.
GGGCTGATAACCCTCTCACATGTTGCCCACTCCTCCAACAAGGCTCATTATTTTGTCCCTTCCTTCTTCCCTCCTTCCTTTTCTTCCTTCTTTTTATCTTTGCTTTAGTTAGGTGGTATTACTTTTTGTTTTGCTTAAGCCACAAAGAATAAAAGGATATTAAAACCTGAAAATTAAAAAAACAAAAGTTATTCCATGAAAAAGCTCTTTTGTAGTTTATTAAAGGAAGGTAGTTTTGAAGAAATAGCATAGTCAGCCTTTAGTGACCAACCAAGAAAGCCCCAGGCTGTAGCTCTTAATTACACCAGAGAGCCTCCTCTCTATAGGTAACGGTATCAATAACAAAGTTACCTCGAGCTACCAGCACAACCTACTGGCACTAGAGTCCCAAGAGTGTTCAGTTTTGTCTTATAAAATGGCCTGTTTTGTCGCAAACACATTTAATTACCTTCTTTACTGTCTCAAAGGATCTTTGTTACAAAGACCGGCACTGGCATGAAGGATGCTTCAAGTGCACCAAATGCAATCACTCTTTGGTGGAAAAGCCGTTTGCTGCCAAGGATGAGCGCCTGCTGTGCACGGAGTGCTATTCTAATGAATGCTCCTCTAAGTGCTTCCACTGCAAGAGGACCATCATGCCTGGTAAGACCTCACAAGAGCCCCAGCCTCTAAATGACATTGCATCCTTTTCCTCAAGTTCCTACCCGAGAAGAGGGCAGCTGTTCGCAAAACCCTGGTTTTGAGAAAGACATCTTTTTTCCACTCTCTTGATCTCATTCAGAGTACTTCAAAAACAAAAAGAGTGTTCAGTCTCTGTTCTTGAACAGGTAAATTACATTACACTGTGTATTTTCATAAAACCTAATTCACACAAACCTTTTTTTAGCAGAGCCTGAGCCATGGAAGAAAGATAAAATTTATACACTAACGCTGCACCAATCAACCTGTCCTAAGGCATAACCACTGTCCTCAGAAAGAACAGTTAATCACAGGAGACTGAGGCCAACCAGCATTCCGTAGTTGGACACAGACTGGCGAGAGGTTCAGTCATTGTTTTCTCTCTTGGGGAGGAGAATGGTCCATGTGAATTAGTCTATGTTTGGCAAACACCAATTCTCTATATTTTGATCCTCTGTGGACAGCAGTGTGAAGAACACGTTCATTTTCTCCCCCTCAAATTCTTTTATGGATTCAAGGGTATTCTAGAAGACTATAACCAACAACATAAATCTCAGTAGTTGTGCCCTGAGCATTCCTAATATCCTTGTAATGATTATTAAGGCTCAACTTCTCTAAACTACAGCCATTCAGAGTCTCCACCTAAAGTATCTTAATATTTCCAATTGTAGCTTGTGCAGGACTAGAGTTTCCAGTGAATGAGTGATTTATCAGCAACATGGCTGAACCCTTTTATCCCTTTTTTTCCCCTCAATGAACATTTCTGAAGCTTACAGAATGGTAGTTTTTCTAAAAGGACAATTAGCTTATCACCTTACCTTTTAAAAAATACATGTTTTTTGGGGTTTTTTTTTGTTTTTTTTAGAGGTTTTCGCTATAGGGCGCATGCGCTCGCCAGACAGACAGAGAGAGACAGAGAGACAGAAAGTGAGAAATCACCCCCCAGGGGGGATGGCCACACCGCAATCCCTTCTCCTCCATTCTCCTCTCGGGATCTTGGGCATGCACGTGCACACGCGCCCGGCGTGAGTTTTAAGTCACCGGGTCCAGGATGCGAACTGCGGTCAACTACGTGGGAGTCCAGCAACATAGCCATTACGCTAACTACTGGTCCCTAAAATACATGTTTTAAGTAACTAGATAAATAGTTGTTTAAAGAAAATAAAATCATGCTTATGTGTACTAATGGGTTCTTTCTTTTGGAGTACAGGTTCCCGAAAAATGGAATTTAAAGGAAACTACTGGCACGAAACCTGCTTTGTGTGTGAGCACTGCAGACAACCAATAGGAACAAAGCCTTTGATCTCCAAAGAGAGTGGCAATTATTGTGTACCATGTTTTGAGAAGGAGTTTGCTCACTACTGCAACTTTTGTAAGAAGGTAATTTTCCAAAGAGGTTGAGGCTTGTGGAACCTTCCAGACCACTGCTTTTTTACCTGTGTTGTGCCTGGAATAAATCAATGCTATCATGTTATACCTGTTTCTACACATTCATGTCAGTTTTGAATCCCAACATGTCCAAGACCTATAGCTATCACAATGAGTAATTTTATTAGCCATAAAATTCCACAGAGAGGAACCAGCAGATGGCGTAAGGGCTATGTCAGTGGACTCCGATGTAGTCGACTGCAGTTCAAGTGTATCTGAACCCAGTGGCTTAAACTCACGCCGGGCGCGTGTGCGTGCGTGCTCAAGATCCCGAGAGGAAAAGGGAGGAGAAGGGACTGTGGTGTGGCCATCTCCCCCAGGGGGTGCTTTCTGTCTTCTGTCTCTCTCTGTCTTTCTGGCGAGCACACGCACCCTATAGCACAAAAAAAAAAAAAAAAAAAAAACCAAAAG
>NW_006159990.1:1263873-1282016 GCF_000334495.1 Tupaia belangeri chinensis | reverse complement strand
CTGGGGACCCCCCGCCCCCTATAGCAAAAAAAAAAAAAAAAAATCCACAGAGAACATAAATTTAATATTCTACACAGCTCAAGTAATTTGATATTCCACTCTCATTCAATGCTTTTATACAATTTCATGTATTCCAGGAGAGGGTACATGTCTCTCTTTGAATATGAATGTTTCTTAGCAAATGGGGTTTTGATCCATTCCATATAAACTATTTCAGAAAAATATGGGTTTGCTTGCGGAATGAGTAAGGGAGCCAATTTATAATATAAGGCTGTTTAACTTCTATGATAGAACATGTAAGGATGTTTAGCTCCTGATATCATGTGTCAGCAGCACCAATGTCTCCCTGGCTTGAAGTTTCTGTATCACCAATGAGTGCGTTTAAGGCTTAGGAGAGTGACACGATCATGAGGGAAGCTCAGGAGACAGAGATAAGAGAAGACTGAGAGCTGCAAGTTCCTTCACTTCCGATTCCAGAGTATCATGTAGGGTCTTCTGAAGTGGTTTCCCATCAAAAACGCATTGTATACACTGTAAAGATATATAGTGATTAAATATTTTAAATATAAATTTAAAAGATAAATTAAAAAAACTTTTTCTAATAGAAATATGTCATATTTTAAAGTTAAATTTTTTATCCTAGAAAATTCTATATATAAAAAAATAATTCATACTCATCCCCTTGATGAAGTCTGTCTGTGTTTCATAAAAATATATACTGATATTCTTTAAGAAAGGCATGACCTGGGAACTGGCCCCAGACCTGGTGGTGGCTTGCTTTCGCACTTTCTCCCTCTCTGTCCCTCTCGGATCAAATTAAAAAGAGAGAGAGAGAGAGAGAGAAATGAAAGAAAGGAAAGAAAGAAGAAAAGAAAGAAAAAGAAAGAAGAAAGAGGGCAAAACCTATGAGGCTTTGTAAGTTTAATATGGCACTATACATTGGTGATAAGACAGCCAATTCATGAAAACTCATTGAACTAGTATACGTTTCTAAATATTTTGACCTCTGCATGCTTTGGTAGATCTCATAACACCAGCTACATATTTGCATCTTGACAGTCTCACTACCACCTTCTACAGGTGCATATAGAAACAAACAGGCATGTAACGTACAAATACAGTAACTTTCTACAAGTGTAATACTGCATGTAAGGAGGCATCAATACATTTTCCTAGTTTATAATTATTAAATGATACTATAACAGAGGCTGAGAATTACAGTTGATAGTAACATAACATGAATTCATCTTATGCCTGGAGACCTCCATTACTCTACCAGAAACACCAGCTTAGAAAATGACTTCATAAGCAACAATCAGACCTTCGAGGGTCCAGAGAAGTACCAGAATCAATGATATGCATTTAAAAGCAGATTCTAGAAATAAAATGGGTAAATTAGTTTTGAGAGAAAACTAAGCTGGCTAATTTTAGGCCACATCTGTTAAAGATGTAGGTTAAAATATGGATGCAACTTATGGGAATTTTCATAAAATCATTCGTTGAACACAAACAGTTTCTCTTGATGCTATAAATATTCAAGAGGGGAACTTCTCTAGTATTGGGTTGCTGTGAAAGTCATGACACATTTTTGCATAGAAAAATACATCATGACTTCTTTGACAACCTAATACATCAGTGCTAAGTCCTGGGTGAGTTAAAGTACTGGCGTTCCCCAGGTCAGAGGAGCCTGTGGCTATATTTAGAACATGATTTACAGTGATCAAGAATGTATGAAGTGTTTATACTGGGTAGTAGACAAACTATGACATGGCAGATTATTTTCTACTTGATTTTTAAAACCACAAGTCCTTTAAAGAAAACTGAGTATGTTATTTACTAAGATGATCCAAACTAAAGAAAAACAATTTTTCAATCCAAACCCAAATCAAAATGTTTCTCAAAAAGCAAAACATTACTTGACAATCAGGCTCTTAGAATACTTTTTTCTCGTAAATTCAGATACAATAGAATTTATTTTCCACTGAAAAGCAAGCAACCTCAAACCACAAGTGCTTTGAATTTAAACTCCTCAGGGTTCAGAGTTAAATGTATTCTTCAACTTTTGCCTGTCCTTCAGTTGGGTACAAAATCATTATTGCCTCCACTTTGCCAGAGAAGAAACTTGTTCTATTGAGTTATCAGGAAAGTTATGATGCATTTTTGCATAGAAAAACACCTCATGACTTTCCCCATGACCTAATAAATCCTGGGATCAATCAGCGGCAAAAACTAAACTTAGATATTAGATTTCATTCTAGCCTACCTACCTCTTCAAAAGGAAAATAATCACATGTAAAGTATTTTTAATGTTTCAGAGTTTCTTCTTCCTAATTAAACAGTCTTTGGTATATATATCAAGTTTTATTTTGCTGTGAATACATTTTTTTTCAAGTTGCAAATCTTTTAAGCATTGCCTGCTAATAATTTGACCAAACAAATCAAAGGAATCATGAATTCTGCTCTGTGTGCTGTAAGGTATTTGAAGTCAGTAGGGGGTGTTTTAAATTGCTTTACTTCAGACACACTGTTATGCTTCCCAGTTACTTATTCAGAATACTATTTTCCTCCCGGAAAAATAACTGATATCAAATATCTTTAGTTTGTAAGATAAGTGTAATAAGATTAAAAATATCTTTAAATTTTTTTTTCAAAAGCCTATAACATAGACAAACAACAGAGTTGAATTTGTCAACAATAAGATGGTTTGATAGAGGCTCTGATTTTTTTCTGTCTAGTTAATAGGAGTAACAAATATAGGAACTGTCTCAAATACCACACTGCTTCAGTCATTATAAGACATTTACATGAACACACTCAAGATTCCACAGAAACTCCAGGAGCTCAATAGTCATAGATTTGAAAGATAACTTAAAAATAGCTGCACAAGAGTAGTTGCCCAATATTTATCCTTCTGATTCAAATAAAGATGTTTTAGCCTTTTAAAATAGCAGAGTCTATGGATTAAACTAGCTTGGTAAAAGGTATGTTATCTTAGGGAAAACTAATACACATCTCTGGCAAAACCCTATCGAGTCACACTTTGAGACTCAAGGTGCAATCAGTGTTCATTACATTGAATTACGAAGCAGAAAACTCATGTAGCTGCCCACAGAACCTCATTTATGCCAAATATAATATAAGAATTGCCTCCCAGGGGGACCAGCAGTTAGCGTAATGGCTGTGTCGCTGGAATCCCATGTAGTTGACCACAGTTTGCATCCTGGACCCGGTGGCTTAAAACTCACACCGGGCGCGTGTGCGTGTGTGCCCAAGATCCCGAGAGGAGAATGGAGGAGAAGGGATTGCGGCGTGGCCATCCCCCCCTGGGGGGGTGATTTCTCGCTTTCTGTCACTCTGTCTCTCTCTGTCTGTCTGGCGAGCGCACGCGCCCTATGGCAAAAAAAAAAAACTCTCCGAAAAAAGAAAAAAGAAAAAGAAAAAAAGAATTGCTTCCCAGAGATTTTTCTCCTTTGGTATTTGTTCACTCATTCAAAAAAGACTTCTCTACTGTTTGACTTTATATTGTGTTCCTGACTAAGCATGCACGTTGTGGAGTCGTACTTTGTAGCTTTAAATGCTTGGTCTCTGTAGCCAAGGCAAGGAGCTTACTTACTCTAATCCTCAGAGGCTGCTCATCTGTAAAAGGGGAAAGATAATAGTCTCCATCTGTAGAGGTGTTTTGACTATTCAGAAGAGGTCATCCCTTAGTATGAGTGCTCAGGAAGGAAGATACACTTAAGAAATGTTCATCATTATTGGGACCAGCTGATGGCATAATGGTTACATCGTCAGACTCCCACTGTGGCTGACCACTGTTCAAGTCCTGGTCCCAGAGGCTGGAAACTCACACTGAGCATGTGTGCATGTGTGCCCAAAATCCCAAAAGAAGAGTGGAGGAGAAGAGATTGTGGTGTGGCCATCCCCTCTAGGGGGTGATTTCTCAATTTTTGTCTTGCTGTCTCTCTCTGTCTCTCTGGCAAGCACATGTGCCTATAGCAAAAATCTCTATCAAGGGAAATAAATGTTCATTATTAGTAAATAATGGTGCTTATTAATTCCATTCATGGTTACTACCCCTAGATATTCTCATATCTGCTATAAAGCTTTCAGAAAAAAATTGTTTTATTTTGTTTTGTTTTGTTTTTTAGCATTCCTCAAAGATAGATATGGAAATAAGAACATAGTTAGAAAATATCTTAGTTCTGGGGCCGGCAGGTGGCATAGTGGTTAAGGGCACTGGACTCCCACATGGCTGACTGTGGTTCAAATCCTGGACCAGGTGGCTTTCTCTCTCTCTCTCTCTCTCTTTCCCCTTCTCTGGTCAAAATAAAATAAGTAAATAAATAGATAAGTAAAGTAAAATAAAATAATTCTTTAAAAAAAAGAAAATCTCTTAGCTCTAGTGGCAGATATCTGAAAACCAAAATTTAAAATCTCAGAGAAGGATGTGGATGTCAATTAAGGAATGCTTCTTTTAAAATTTTTTTAAATAATTGTTTTATTTAACTTTATTTATTTTAATTTAACCAGAGAGGGACAGAGAGAAAGAGAGAGAGAGAGAAAGTGAGAAAGCGAGCTGCCAGGTCCGGGACTCAAACCATGGTCTCCCATGTAAGAGTCCAGCACCTTTAACTACCACGCCACCTGCCATCTCCAGAACGCTTTTTTTTTTCATCTTCCTGCATCCAATATGGACTTTTCTCTTTTTCTGTTCACTGTAAGACAAAAATTAGAATGATTTTTCATTTCCTGACAGTTCTCTTAATCCCTATATCCTTTAGCTTCTCATACTGATTCAAAGATTAAAATAAAATAACATCACTAGGGGCCAGCAGGTGGCATAGTGGTTAAGGTGGTAGACTCTCACACGGCCAAACATGGTCTGAGTTCTGCACCTGGCATCTTGGAAATCATGCCAGGCACATGTGTGTGTGCGCCCAAAATCCTGAGAAGAGAACGAAGGGGAAGGGGTTGTACTGTGGCCATGCCCCCTGGGGTTGATTTCTCACTTCCCCTGTCACTGTCTCTGTCTCTCTCCAGTGGTGAGCACACAGGCACTGTAGCATGCGTAAATAAACAAGTAAAATCACTGAAGTTTCAGGAAAAGGACTCCTAAGACAAGGTGACAGCGTAGCCTAAAGCACCATCTATAGACACAGAAGAGAAGTAAGAAATGCTCTGAATGATTGTGACTTTCTCAGAGTCACTGCCTTTTCTGTGATCCTTTGGCAGGTGATCACCTCGGGTGCAATAACATTTCGTGACCAGCTATGGCATAAAGAGTGTTTTCTGTGTAGTGGCTGCAGGAAAGAGCTCTGTGAAGAAGAGTTTATGTCCAGAGATGATTATCCATTCTGCCTAGACTGCTACAACCATCTTTATGCCAAAAAGTGTGCAGCCTGTAGCAAACCCATTACTGGTAAGTTCTTCAGTTCAATGTGCTCCTATCTGGAGACAGTTACCACTATGTAGTTTAGGAAATGCATGTAAAAAAATGGAAATCTTTCATTTATATTTTCTCTTGAGATAAACCAAGTGGATGGCCATATGTAAGTATAAATATTATATGGACCCTTCAAGGAAGGTACAGAGTATAATTTGGGTGGCTGTATATAGTAAAGAGAAATTAAACATTAAACTTGATGGTATTGGCTTTAAGTAACAGTGCAGGGAGGGATGAGAACAGGATGAGCTGAGGTCAGAGAAATCTTAAGGAGGAAGGTGATCTGAACCTCATTAAGGATTTGAGTGAGAGGAAGGGGTACCAATAAATCAGAATCCTGTGTAATTCCAAACAAGGGCAAGAAACCTTAAGAGAGAGAATGTTTTAATTAAATACAGTATCGTATAAAACATCTGAAGCTGTAATAATGAGGGCAGCATAGGTGAGGAATTAATTAAACTTCATTTTAAAATGCTTCTAACAAAAGCACTATTCCCTTTTCTCTATTCACTTACAATAAGTTTTAATTATGAATAGATGAAAGAAAACAAGATAGCATTTACTGAAAAATGAACTATGTGAGGTAGGATTTGAAAATAGCATAAATAGTAAATCAATCCATGTTAAATAGTTTTTTAAGTAAACAACCCTATATACATATACATATACTTGCTATATATGTATGTATGTGTGTGTGTATGTATGTATGTGTATATATATATATATTTTTTTTTTTTTTCCCTCAGAGACACTTCGGAAATGCTAACCTGTAGTAAAGGGACTGGAGCTAGCCTAGTACCTGAGAAATCCAGGTGTACTTCTTTGGGGCAATTTATAGTCCTCTTCCTTGCTACTGTTCTTAGATCATAGTTTATGTTTCAGTTCAGTTTATGTAGCATAGAATTAAAGATGAACTGTTTCCTCCTCCCTGATTTTCAAATAACAAAAGAAAAGTTGAATCTTCAGGCATCTTCCAACCAAGGGGAAGTATGTCACTGAAAATCCCATTTTGGAAGCTTTTGCTGACTTACAAAGGGAGGGAGAGATTTAGTGACTGGAAAAAACAGCACGGTCCTATTTATCTATACAGGGACACAATGTTAGTTCATTTTGCTGCTAATAACAGAAAATATCTCCAACTTGGTGATTTATGAACTTAGTGATTTATTCAGCTCAATGTTTGGAGGTCCAATATCCAGGGGCCACCTCTGATGGGGGGTCTGATAAGAGTCCCAGTTATGTCACGAGGGCAAGGCACAAACAGAGCAGAGAAGCTGTGACCATCAAAGTTTCTCAGTCTGGTATCTTTCTCTGTCCTTAGAAATCCATCCAGAACTCAATTATAACACACCCCCTTCACTTATTCACTCCAAAGCCTCCACCTTCCAATGCCATGAAGTCGTTAAATTTCCTCTTACTACCTTCACAATAAGATCTCAACACATTAATTGGCGGTTGGGGGTGAACAAACCATAGCAAGCTCTATGGTTTTAGAATCTCTCACTAGCCCACAGGCTCCATCTGGCCAGCAGACAGGTTCTGCTTGTACATGTTTCAAAATAGCGAATGTAAAATCCACTGTGCTGCTGAAAGTAAATGGCGCTCTTCCCTGGGTGAACAGGTGGCCGCCGCGTTCCCAGCAGTGGAATCGTCATGTAGAGCAGAGCCGTTGCCCTGTTGCATGGGGCATGCCCTCTCTGTTCAACACACCATGCCTCCATCAGTCAGTTCGTCACCCCTCCCAGGCCTTTGCAAAGATGTGCATCAGCAAACCTAGACCATTGAGCTTCAGACCTTTGCTTTACATCACTCTGCTCTCGAACTTTTTAGAGTTAGTAACTCCTGTGACCAAGAAAACAAAGCCATCATCTCTTCTGATTTTTTTAACTTCTTTCCTTTAATAATAATTTTTATTTTACTTTTATACATTCAACCACATTATTTAACATACAAAGTGAACATTTCAATATGTGAACATTTCTTTCCAATGTAGTTGTTCAAAATATCTTCAACCGATAACACCATTACCTCCCCATCCCGTCAATGCTCTGTCTCCATATCCCTCCTCCAAATGTTTTTCCCCAGGCCCCACTCCTCCAGATGATATCTCTTCTGATTATATATAGAATGTGGGACTTCCAGAAATGCAACAGTATCTGGAGCTCCAGAATCCTCTTTATGAAATCTATAGTTAAAATTTTGTGTCAATTCACTCAACAACTCTTCATCCCTGAATTATGCCAAAAGGGGTCGGTGGGGCTTCAGTGAGAGAATTAAACAATTCAAAGTGGGCTTCAAAGCTCTCTGGACACTCAAATGGTTGATAATGATTGGCAAAAAGTCTACATAAGTCTATGACCTTGAGTTTCAGTTCTGATCCATCATAGATTCATATGTCTAAATATTTAAGTAATTTTTTTTTATTATCATCATAATCTTCTTTCTATAAAATCCAAAGTAATCTAAATGCAGTATAATGTGTTTAATTTAAAATGGTAGTCTAAAGGGAACTGCTAATAATTATCTTCATCTTCTTTTGGCCCTGTGATTGAGACACAAGAGACTAAAATGCCTGCAAAACATACAACTCACTTTAATATATCTTGATCTGATAATGGCTCAGCAGTAGTGCTTCTTTAAAACTAGCTATTTGAATTCTGTCCCTGGGAATTCTGTTGTTTTGTTTTATTTTTTATTAATTGGCAGAGAGTGCAGGCACTGACCAAAGAAAGAGAGAGAGGACCCCTCAAGAGGGTATGGTCACACCACTATCCTCTTTCTTCCATCCCTCCTTCTGTCAGGATTTTAAACACACACACCCACATAAATTACATGATTTTCAAGCTACCAGGGCCAGTATTCAAACCATGTTCAGCTATATAGGATCCAGCTTTCTATTAACAGTGCTTAAACAATGCACTGGGGCCAGCCTAATAGGATGTTCTGATACTGCCATATATTTATCTTGAGAAAGTTGAGCACCCATGTGAACATGAATTCAGCTGAAGAAGCTGTATGTTCTTGGTCAAAGGATACAAAATTTCAGTTAGATAGACAGCGTATGTTCAGACAATCTATTAACTATAGTTCATAATGATGTACTATATTCCCCAAAATTGCTGAGAGTGATTTAAGTTATATCAGCAAAACTTTTATATGAAAAGATGGATACAACTGTCTGGATTATGACATTCCACATTGTATACATATAGGAAAATATCATGTTATATACCATATGTATAATTTTCATTTGTAGATTAAAAATTAATTTAATGGTAGCTGGCAAGTGGCATGGTGGTTAAAGGTGCTGGATTTCCACATGGCTCATCACAGTTTGAGTCCCAGACCTGGTGCCTTACTTTCTCACTTTCTCTTTCTCTCTCTGTCTTTCTCTGTTCAAATGGAAATAAACAAACAAATAAATAAAGTAAAATAATTCTTTTAAAAATTAATCCAGTGTTTAAAAAGAAGCTATCTAGGTTAGAATTTTTTCAAAATACAACTAAATTTGGGGGCCAGTAGGTGGCATGGTGGTTAAGGTGCTAAACTCTCACATGGCTGACTACAGTTCAAGTCCTGAACCTGGACCCTTGTCTTCTTACTTTCCCTTTCTCTCTCTCTCTCTCTGATGAATGCATATGGTCTATAGGAAATTAAAAATGAATAAACTAATTAAATTAAATTATTATTCAAAAATACAACTAAATTTGTCCATAAATCACAAGGCATAATTTTTAATCCCATCACAATGAACTTGCTTCATACCATTTTTTTCTCCTTCTTTAAGTTGGGATTGACTCACTCTTATAATAATGAATAATAAATGAAAAGCTTGGCATAATGGAAAGTGCTCTGCACTATGACCTTGGTAAAAGGTCTTGGTTTTACCTCTGCCCCTGACAACTTTGTGGTTATGGATAAATAACTGAAGGTGTTCATTTTCCTTATTTGCAAAATGAGTTGAACATATTGGCTCCTCTCATCCCTATATGTTTTGAGGAAAAGAACTCCCAAATGTTGTGTTTTCTTCACAGAGATGCTAATGTTCCTGGCTGCAGTCTTTTTTTTTTTTAAAGAATTATTTATTTACTTTTCTTCATTCATTCATTCATTTTATTTTAATTTGACCAGAGAGATACACAGAGAGAGAAAGAGGGAAAGTGAGAAAGCAAGCCACCTGGTCTAGGACTCGAACCATGGTTAGCCATGTGGGAGTGTCCAGCACCTTAACCACCACACCACCTGCTGGTCCCCCTGGCTGCATTCTTTAGAAAGATAAAGTCAACCTTCATTTGGTGAGATCAACAATATGGGCTCGAAGCTCCTATTTGCCGTTTACCAGCTGGGTGACTTTGGGCAAGTGGTTAGATTTTTCTGTTGTTCTTTTTTGTCTGCAGGGTGGGGGTGGTGGTAATATTTACCCTAGGAAGGTAAGGTGAGGGTTATATGAACTTGCTTTATACCATTTTGATATAATACATATAAAGGGCTTAAAATAGTGACTGGCACATATCCAAGCTATTGTTCTACTGACTTGTCAGGAACAAATGAAGCCAGATAAAACAGGTGCCAGAGACCTGTGTCCTGAATTAATTTCTTACTGCACTTGGCCTAAAGAGCAAACATATCCAAATTTGAAACAATTTACAAGCATCCCACATTTTGGATTATTTCACATTTTCTTGCAGTCCTGCTGTCAGATGTTTCTATTCTTTTCTTCTTTGTAAATTTTTAAAATAATTCTTTTACACTTGCTACTTGTATAAGGCTTACTAATAAAATCAAGTAAAACTCATAATTGCACATGGTGATTAGTTTTATGAGCAGAGAAGACTTATGTATAGAGAGAACATTACTCCTGCAGCCAGCTTATTAATCTTTTAAATAACACTAACAGAATTAATTGATATATTATTGATCTGCTCTTAATAGAAGTAATGATGATAGCATCATAGATAAGAAAGCTATAAATGTACTCAAGACAAATAGAGGAATTTGATGCAAATTTCTCTTTGAATTATTAGGTTATAAATACAAACATCAAATATAGATTTAAAGATGGAAACAAAAGTTTATTATATTTAGGGAGACTTTATTAGAAGTAGAATGCTTATTTGCCTTTTATATCTCACCATCCCAAATCAAGTATTTGGATATTATATCTGATAGCATGTGAGCTATTTTTAACCTGGCTCTATGGGTGATCTGCAAATCACAGGAATACACAGTACTCAGATCACGTGGAGAGAACTTGCCAAGTAAGTAAAGACCCAAGCTCAGGTCATTTCAACCCTTTCCCAATTCCTAGAATGTTCACTTTATCTACAAATTCTCAAAATCAATTTCTTGACTATACCTAGAATCATATAGGGGAGAGAAATCAGAGTATCGCTGAGGAATTCTGTTACCTTTTTTGGGGGAGAGGTTTTTTGCACTTGCCAGAAAGACAGAGAGAGACAGAGAGACAGAAAGAGAGAATTCACCCCCCAGGGAGGATGGCCACACCACAATCCCTTCTCCTCCATTCTTTCAGGATCTTGGGCACACATGCACACACACCTGGCATGAGTTTAAGCCACTGGGTCTGGGACTCGAACCGCGGTTGGCTACATAGGAGTCCAGCAACCCAGCCATTACACCAACTGCTCTTACCTTTTAAAAACATCTCAAGTGAGACCCACATTAAAGTGGCAGAGACTGACAAAACACTTCGACTCTAGGCCCTGGATAGCATGGCCTCAGGAGCCAACACGATTGGCTTCACAGATCTTTGTTGCAACCCTGTGCTGAAATAGTCTCTGGACAAGGTCATACAGTCATCATTTTAGGATAGCTGAATGACAGTCTGGATGAAATTCTTTATTCGGCTTCCCAGAAATTGTGTCTGGAACCATAATATGCCCATGGGACATTTCCTAAGTAAAACTAAGCATATAAAGTTTGGGAAGTAGGATCAGCAGATGGTGTAATGGTTATGTCACTGAACTCCCACAGGCTGACAGCAGTTTGAGTTAGGGACCTGGCAGCTTCAAACATGCCTGGCACATGTGCATGCATGCCCAAAATCCTGAGAGGAACATGAAGTGACTGAGATGTGGCCATCCCCCCTCCCCCCCGGCAGTGATTTCTCGCTCTTTCTCTCTCTTTCTCTCTCTCTCCAGCAAATGCACATACCCTGTAGAAAAAAAAAATACAGAAAACTTAGAGCCATTAAAATAATAGCAGACACCCAGCTAGCAAGCGTACATTTATTTCATTTTATCTTCATTTTGCAGCTAAGTAAACTTAGAGCCACACAGAGAGAAAGGATAAAGATATTCATACTTAACTACCCCACTTCAAAACCCTCTTCCCACTGCCCCACACTCTGTTCCTTATCTGTCCTAGACAATCCTTATCTGTTCCTAAAATGACGTGGTCTGTATATCTAGATTGTACCTACTCCTATTCCTGTGGATCACAGTGGAATTTGGCTGAGAATGTGACTGGGTAACATAGGAGGAGCTTGCCTATGGCTGACCCTCCCAGGGACACAGGGCCTGGAGGGGCCAGTAATCTTCGTTGGGTCACTTCTGCATTGTTTTGCTTCCTGCTCTGTCCCCAGTTCTTAGAAGAACACCTGATAAATAGTATATTAAAGAATAGCTCATCCTTTTTCTCCAATTCCTTTGCAGGTCTCAGAGGTGCCAAGTTCATTTGCTTCCAAGCTCGCCAGTGGCATAGCGAATGCTTTAACTGTGGCAAGTGTGCTGTCTCCTTGGTGGGTGAAGGCTTCCTGACCCAGAACAAGGAAATCTTCTGCCGCAAGTGTGGCTCTGGGATGGACACTGACATCTAGGAAACAGTCCTTCCCCACCTGAAATCCATTGTGCCTTTGTTCTCACTAAATCCAGAACTCGGTTGAAGTAGTATTATTTACCTTACTTTTAGAAAATATTAGCCTAGAGTTTATAGCAGAAGAGTTTATGCTCACATTGAGATTGAACTGTATTATAAGGAAGCAAAAAAAGCACAGCCTACAGAAGTGAATATATACTAAAACACGAAGGCAATTCTTCTTACGAAATACTGCACTCTGCTGTTAGAAACATAGGAAAATGTCTCCTTATAATCAAAAATATGACCTATACCTAGGAGTCATGGATGCTATTACTGAGGAAAACTGTTTTTCAAAACTGCAAGGTAAAAGAAAAACTGAGAGACTAAGCTGAGAGGCCTGTATGAAACCAAAGTTTGCATTTCTAGCTCTAACTAGCTAGTTCTATATAATCTGATATAGTAAAACAACAAAACTGATCAGAGAACACTCATTAGCAATCATTGCATTTAAGAATTCTGTCATTCTTTTGTAGTTTGCACAGATACACAGATGGATTTGAAGTTCAAAACCAAAACTGCCATTTATCCTCATACACGCTGCTTCCAGAGTTGGTCAGCTCCTGTGTTTTCTCAGTGGAATTGGAGAATTGTGGACACTCTGGCTCTCGTACTCTGCCTTCATATAAAGGGGATCATTTCTACTTAGGGACAGTCAAAGCATGGGTTTCAACACCTTTTTTATTTAAATGTATTCTCAAAGCCCACACTGATTTTTCTAAATGCTTACAGATTCTATGAAGTAAAAATCTAAGCTTTCACATGGAGCTAACCAGGATAATCTCTGTCCCCAATGGCAAACCTTTAAAGTAAATAGATCATTAAATCATCACTTGTGGAAATGAGTTTTAGGAAAGGGATTGAATGTTAGAACATGACTTTCATCCAGATATCTAAAGGCATAATAGAATGCATAATTAGCTCTGAGTCTCATGCATTTTGCTTTCTAAAATTACATAGATGATTAATGGGCAGACATAAAAGTGGGCTTTAAAGAAATCTAGTAATAAGAACTAAAAAAGAATAATTTGCTGCTGATAATTCAAGACCTGCAACGCAGCACAATAGAGTGACGTGGACTGCAGACAAGCCCTCCCCACTGTTCCTCACGCCTGGGCCACCTCCCCTACCACACGCTCAACGTGCCCAGAGCTTCAGTGGCTACATGACCAGGAGGTGTTCTTTTGACCCTAAATCGCCATTCTACAAATAAGTCAGTTTGCAGAGCACAAACACACTAACAGCCATAATGCAAACACTATCACCACCATACATTAATCTTTATAGCAGACGGCATTTAATGATGACTCTACTTAGTTGCCCTTCAACAGTAGTTTCCACATTATTTGGGACAAATAGAAGAAACCTCTGCTGTCCATTGTCGGTTTTCACACTTTCTTGTTGCATTTCGCAGACGAGGCAGAGGGAGTTCAGGAGAAGAAACCCACATAGATATAAGTATCTACTCTCAGGTTGCTGGGTAGCAGCAATGGTTCTAACTGAAATCTAATTACAGGCTGTGGCTGTGTGCTGTGATTAAAATAGCAACACAGGACATTCCATTAAAATTATTATAGAAACAGGTTTTGAAAGAGTTTAAAATGTAAGAAGACTCAGAGATGTTAATAATTTAGATGATAATAAAAGGTCAGACTACATAGACTATTTGAAAATTTTCATTGTGTTTTCATGTTAACAATGCCGAGATGTTTTCTCATATTTGCATTGTAAAATGCAGGCAAAGCTATCATTATTTTTCTTGCTTTCTAAGAAACTGCACACATAAAACTAAAACTAATAATGTCAATTGTTCTATGATCTAGAAAATAACAGCACATTACATATATAGAAAATGAAGCCATTTAAAGTCTAGGTAGACGAGGGACCTGTAATATTGTCTCCATTCACCAATTATAGAGAACTATACAACCTGCAGTGCATTTTTAATTAAATAATTGATAATGTTTAGGTTTTTTATTCTGTGTGTGGGTGAGCATGCACATGATTAAGCTTGCATTCAATCTTTCCAATTAAAATTCATAGAATCATTTCCTAGATAAAAGATTATAATTTGATAAATATAAATGAATATATATACTTTCACATATACATAGTTCCTTATTTAGTAAGTGCCCTAAACATCAACACGTATTAACATGTCTATGCGCAAAGTTAGAACTCACACTTCTGGGATTCTGAGGTGGTAAGAGGGTGGACTGAAATGGGAATGTGGAAGAACCAAATGCAGAGATCCTTTCTTAAGCTCAGACAGAGCACCACTGTAGACATGGCACACACGCGTGTCACACACACGGCACGGCAAGACAACTAAGAAGACCTCAGTAGACTAACATGAACACAGAGATAAACGTAAAATCATATCATTGACTTATTTTATTTAAATAGTAAAGAAAAATCTCTCTGAACTGACCTAGCCAGAGATGGACTGCACTGCCTCAGAAAGCACGGGGCTCCTAGTGATTCGATTCAGGGGTGGCAGATGCACAGGCAGGGAAGTTCTTAGAAGCAAACCCCCTGTGCTGATAACAACCAGATGGCGGGGAGGAGCAGAGACTGTGCCAAATAGAAAAAAGGAAGGGTCAGAGGAAGGGAGAATATTAGAACAACAACAGATAATGTTGCCTCCAGTTCTTAAAGAGAAAAGGAAAAGGATTAAGAAAGTGTTTGAGGAAATTATGCTTATGATCTTGTGTGGGCTAGAACCAAAGAAGGCAAGGTTCCAAGGGATAAATACCTTACTACAGTGATACGTTTGGTTAGTAGGAACAAAAAGGATAAGAGAAGCAAAAGGTAATGCAGGTCAAGAGCTATAGTTACTGATCTAGATGAGAACAGAAGTCAAGAAATCAAAATATTTTATGTTGTCATGTTGGAGATTAAAGAGGACAAAGGAAGAGCCCCCCAAAAAAGAATTGCTGCTCCAATGATAATGTGTAGGATGCCCAAGGATGCAAGTTTTACCTACAAAAATCATAAATTGTCACATTAGGACAAAACAATTTCATTGGTTAAGTAAAATGTGATCATGCTACAATCATAGGTTTAAAACTTACATAGTCACTGTGACATTGAAAAAATTACCTTGTACATTGGGTTAAAGTTTGGCCATACATGTTTATTATTAAAATACTACATTTTTCCTTGTTTTAAAAGTTGTTATTTTCAGAAATTTCTTACACTGAATAAATGAATATTTTACATAGTATGTATTCCTCAGATTGTTTTTAGAGAATTATTTTTTATTTTATCTGTGCATTAAACAGAACCGGTGCAGAATAACTTCTAAAGTGTTTCTGCTTCCATTATATAAGGGAACAGGATAATTTTTATATATTTGTCCAACCCACTTTTACAATATCTAAATTAAATATATATTCAAATAATATTTCAGAGCATCAATAGAATACTGTAACTGAATTCTGTCTGACCCAAACAGAATGTTGCTGTTACTGTAAGAATCATGTCTATGCTCTTTTTTTTTTTTTTTTTTTGGAGAGATTTTCACTATAGGGCACGTGCGCTTGCCAGACAGAGAGAGACATAAAGACAGAAAGTGAGAAATCACCCCCCAGAGGGGATGGTCACGCCGCAATCCCCTCTCCTCCATTCTCCTCTCGGGATCCTGGGCACGCACACACATGCGCCCAGCGTGAGCTCCAAGCCCCCGGGTCCAGGACGCGAACCGCGGTCGACTACATGGGGGTCAAGCAACATAGCCATTACGCTAACTACTGGTTCCCTATGCTCTTTTTTTTACAGTGATTGAATTGTAAAATATTCTAAACCTAAAAGAATTATGTTCATTCTAATTATTATCTCTATGATTCTGGAACTATGCTATCAGAAATAGCCCACTTCAATTACATTTTCCTTCTTTTACTCAGTCTTTTATAATTTATTTCCATTGTAGGTATGGCTAAAACTCTTGATCATTTTTAAACTCTTATTTATTCTATCTAAAGCAAAATTTTTATCTGCAATACAAATCTTCATTAATGTTTAGCTACTAGAATTACCTTATAGATACTTACTTTGTTCCATGTCTGACACATGTCAACTAAAATAAATTTGGAAAAACATCTCTCACTAAATATTTCCAGTTCAGCTTTTTAAACTGCGTGGTTTTGAAAGGCAATAAAATTCACATGGTTACTTAAAAGATAAACTTTACATCTTGGAGTAATGTTTCTTCAATGAAAGAATGAGAATATTCTAGAAATTATATTTGATAGGAAATGATCTTCACTCTGAACCTGTTTCCCCAGATCTAAGCATTAATTATCTTAACTGAAATAGTCTAAAAGTTGAATAAAGTCACCATAAAGAAACGTTTGTAAACTTTGGTGTCCTCTGTCTAGCAAGAAATCACAGACCTATCAAGACTTGGGAAAAAAAATGTTACGAGGGTAGATTTGGCCTTACAACTTCTCAGTAATTACTGAATCTGAATTTTATTGTGTCAACCTAACAAAAGGTTGCCAAGGGAAAAGGAGATCAAGAGTCTTCATTTGAACCATTCAGCTGGAGAGAGTTAGAAATTAGTCCATTCACTCAGTCATCTCTGTCATTTCTTAGATTGTCTACCAAATACATCATCCAGAGAAAATTAGAAAAGTTCTTTATTGGGACCAGCAGATGGCATAATGGTTATGTCACTGGACTACCACGTGGACCGTGGTTAGAGTTCCAGACCCAGTGGCTTGAAACTCACGCCACCTCCGTGTGCATGCATGCCCAAAGTTCTGAGAGGAGAATGGAGAAGATATTACAACATGGTCATCCCCCCCCCGGGGCTGGGTGGGGGGGATGATTTTTTGCTTTGTGCCTCTCTATCTCTCTTGCAAGTGTATATGCCCTATAGCAAAAATCTCTCTCTAAAAAAAAAAGGAAAAGAAAAGAAAGAAAAAGAGAAGTTCTTTATAAGAATTATTCACTATTTTGAAGGGGTCAACAGACGGCATAATGGTTACTTCTCTAGACTCTCACTTGGCTGACAGTGGTTCAAGAATCAGACCTGATGTCTTGAAAATCATGCCAGGCACATGTGTATGCCCAAGATGCCGGGAGGAGAATGAAAGAGAAGAGATTGTGGTGTGGCTGTCACCTCAGGAGTGTGTGTGTGTGGGGGGGGGGGGGGGCTGATTTCTCACTTTCCCTTTCACTGTCCCTGTCTCCTATAAGTACATATGCCCTAAGGCAACCCCCCCCCAAAAAAAATGGTCACTATGGTCACTATTCTATATTTTCCTGCTTGACCAATTTTAGGAGCTAATACCCCATTGAATATGGAGATAGAAAAGCTATTTTTAAAATTAGAAATCAAAAAGGAGGATAAAGAAACTGAAGAAATATATGCTCAAAGAGTCTATAAGGAAATAGAAGGTTTATGTGTTTTTAGAATGGCTGGATCAGATATTTCTGAGGTTGAGAAACAGAACAGCTCACTGTGATACAATTATGATCCATAGCACAGAGGAGCAAAGAGTATTTAGGTCAAATATTTTCCCAGGAATGGTAACAAACTTACGGAGTAGATGTCCATGGAGGGTTCTCTGTATGAGGGGATAATGAGCTCAACAGACATCCATTCAATGACTCAGCAGTAACATTAAATGCTTTTCCCACCCTCACACAAAAACACAAATCAAACTTGTTATTTCTGGAAGTTCACTGAATCCCTAGGGGTTATTCATTATTTAAAACAAATGACAGCCTACCCCTGATTTGCCTGTAGCATCATTGATGAGGCTGTTTATCTGAGAGCACCAACCCATCCATGCCCTCAAACAGGAAATGATAAAGC
>NW_006159990.1:1260103-1263818 GCF_000334495.1 Tupaia belangeri chinensis | reverse complement strand
GCATTCCTGAAAAAAGTACAAAATCACATTGAATTTTTTTTAATCTTTATTTTATTTTGTACATTCAATCACTATATATCACTTAGCTTGTAAAACGAATTTACCCAACATGAATACACTTCACACCAGTCCAGTTGAGGATACTATACACATTATCATCAATAGATAATAATCCTTTTTTGTCTTGCCTCTCTATTTTCCTCCTTAATTCCTTTCCTTACACTCTCCCCCATCTCCCACTCTCTTTCCACATTGTCTACAGCATCCATAACCATTTTCAATGCTTCTATGTCCTCTAATCTTTCCATTTCCCCCAGAGTACAGACAGTCAGTGTATGTTAAGTGGAGACATAAAATGTCTCTCTTTCATACCCTGGCTTGCTTCACTTAGCAGTAAATCTTCCATATTCATCCACTTTCTATCAAATGCCAGGGTCTTGTTTTTTTATGGCTGAATAGTATTAGAGTATATGTGCCACACTTTTTCCATCTGTTCTTTTGTTCATGGACATTTGGGTTGGTTCTATGTCTTAGCAATTGTGAATAATGCTGTAATAAACATAGATGTTCAATCACATTTCTAATTGAGCATTCTTCTAATCTTTGGGTAGATACCCAAGAGTGGAATTGCTGGATCAAATGATAGTTCTGTTTGTAGATCTTTGAGGAACCTCTGCATTGTTCTCCATAGTGGCTGGACCAATTCACATTTCCAACAATGTCAAATTTCCCTTTCAGCACAGTCCCTCCAACATTTACCATTTTTTGTTCTTTTTCATCTTTACCATTCTGACTGGGGTTAGGTGGTATTTCATTGTGGTTTTTATCTGTATCTCCCTTATAATGAGGGATGTTGAACATTTTTTCATATGCATTTTGGCTGTTAGTATGTCTTCCTTAGAGACTTGTTTGTTTATGTCATTTTCCCATCTTTTAATTGGGTTGATCATTTTTTTGGCAGGGTAAATTGCTTCAGTTCCCTATGTATTCTGGTTATTAGTTTTTAATCTGAGGCATACTTTACAAAAATATTCTCCCATTCCAAGGGTTGTTGATCACACTAATTACTGTATTATTTGCTGAGCAGAAACTTCTTAATCTGATGTAATCCCACTTGTCTATTTTTGGAATTATTGTCTGAACTTTGGGGGTCTTATTTAAGTTTTTGCCTACACCAACCACACTAACATTTTTAAGCTTTTGCTTTTCTTATATGTTCAATAATAGGAATTTTCTAAAACTGAAAAGCATTTAAGGAAACAAAGTATATAGACAGAAAAAGTTTGATAACATTTTAAATTTGAGAACTGCAATTTAGTAGGTCTCCTCCCCACCATGGCAATTACTTTATCAGATGCCACAAGCTGATATGTAGTCACCAATGTCAATGACTTCCTATTCTTCAGCTGTTGTGCTAATATGAGGTATTTGCTATCGTTAGCTTCTCTTGTTCCTTCAAAATCTTTCTCTCAGTGGCATCCATGATACCTGTCTCTCCTGTATCTCCTAAATCTCTGCCTCTCTCACTGGTATATAATTCTCTATTGATTTATTTTTTTAAAGTTTATTTATTTTTCCCATGAGAGAGCAAAAGAAAGAATGAACCCCCAACAGAGTCTTCACACAACAGTGCATTCCCAGCCTCAGCCAGCCAGGATCATGATACATGCATGCAGCCTATCATGTTCAAGGAGACTTTGGGACATGAACCAGGAATTTCCACATGATTGATTCACTAAGCACTGCATTATCACTACATCGCCACAGACAGCCTATCAAATTTTATAATCAGATATTTCTAAATATTCTCGTTTCTTGCTCTCTCTTTTCTCTATTGGTGTTCCCATCTAATTTCATGATTTTAACTGCCTTAGCTGTGTAGCTGAGTCCCATATTTACATCTCCCACCTTAAATTCTCTTCTGAGTTCCAGACCTAAGTTTCTACTGCCTTTTGGACATCTGCAGTTCAATGTTATGCCAACAGCTAACGATAGCTTTATTATTCTTTCTAAAAATTCCAATTATCTTCCTATGTTCCACGGCTTAGTTAATATATTATCCAAGCAGAGCTTTTAGAATTCAAGTTTTGGGTACATTCAAATTAGTCATTAGGGAAATGCAAATGAAAACCACAATGGGATAACATTTCACGCAGACTAGAATAGCTGTAATAAGGAAGACAGTAACAAGTTGATCTGCTAGGATGTGAAGAAACAGGAACCTTTATAAGCTGCTGGTAGAAATGCAAAATATTACAGTTACTTTGCGAAAAAGTTTTGCAGGCCCAACCTGGGGGCACAGACAATAGCAAACAGAACTGTAGTGCTGGAGGACACATGACTGACTGTGGGTTCTTATCACTGGGTCAGCTTGAAAGGATGCCAAGTGTCTGTAGTATCCATGTGTGTGTACACATGCACCTGGGGTCCTGAGTAGCAAAAGGGCCAGGGAAGGAGGAACTCAGCTTTGCGAGATCCCATGGAAGGTTATTTATTCTCACTCCCCCGCACCCCATTCTCTCATCTCTCAGCACATGGACATGTTCTCTGAATAAAATAAACCTTTAAAATCTGACAGCTTTTCAAATGTTTAACATAAAATTATATAAAATCCAGAAATTTCATTCCTAAATGTCTATTTAAGAGAAATAAAAATGTATGTTGACAAAAATGTCTATAGCAGCACTTTTTTTTTTTTTTTGAGACAGAGAGATTTTTTTCACTAGGGCCTATGCGCTCACCGGAGAGACAGAAAGTGATAGAAAGTGAGAAATCACTCTCCAGAGTGAATGGCCACACCACAATGCCTTCTCTATTCTCTTAGGATCTTGGGCATGTGCATGCACACACACCCCCAGCGTGAGTTTCAAGTCACTGGATCCAGGACTCGAATCACAATCAACTACATGGGAGTCCAGTGATATAACATTATGCCATCTGCTGGTCCTGCAGAATTATTCTTAAAAGCCAAAACTGGAACAACTCAAGTATCCAATTTAAAAACGGACAAAATGTGGTATAGCCACGCAATGGAATATTATTCAGTAATAAAACTGATAACACATTACAATATAAATAAATTTTGAAAATATTATGCTAAGTAGAAGAAGCCAGATTTTTTTTAAAGGCTCCATATTTACAAGGTTCTAAGGTTTAAGAAATGTCAAGAAAATACATTAATTTATAGAGACAATGAGAATATGCTTTTCTGGGGCTGGGAGTGAGAATGGCATTTAACTGTAAATGGTCATGAGGGATCTTTATTGGGGCAATGAAAATGTTCTACAATGATTTATGATCGTGGCTGCACCAATTTCATAAAATTATTAAAAATCATGGAATTGTGTATTAGAAATGAGTCAATGTAAGGTATGTAAACAATATCTCAATAAAACTTTATGTTGTTTAAATCTGTCCTTGTTTTCTGCCTCCCTAGTCCTTTACATTTAAATCCTATAAGGAAACCAGTTTGTTTTTTTTAGAGAGAGAGAGAGAAATTTTGCTATAGGGTGCATGTGCTCACCAGAGAGACAGAAAGAGACATAGAAACAGAAGTGACACGCCGGGTGCATATGCATGCATGCCCAAGATCCCGAGAGGAGAATGGAAGAGAAGGGATTGCGGCAGGGCCATCCCCCCTGGCGGGGGAGGGGTGATTTCTCGCTTTCTGTCTCTCTGTCTCTCTCTGTCTGTCTGGCGAGCGCAAGCGCCCTAT
>NW_006159990.1:1259786-1260072 GCF_000334495.1 Tupaia belangeri chinensis | reverse complement strand
AACCTCCAAAAAAAAAAAAAAAAAAAAAGAAAAGAAACAAAAGTGAAAAATCACTACCCAGGGAGTATAGTTATGCCACAATTCCTTCTCCGTTCTCTCAGGATCTTGGGCACGCATGCACACATGCCCAGCATGAGTTTTAAGCCGCAAGGTCTTGTACTTGAACCATGGTCGACTAAATGGTAGTCCAGGGATATAACCATTATGCCATCTGCTGGTTTCAGAAAACCACTTTTTTTAGAGATATTTTTGCTATAGAATATACTCACCGGAAAGATAGGGAAAG